>NW_024412411.1:4956990-5014496 GCF_014898765.1 Herpailurus yagouaroundi
GGGCGGAGGGGGCTGAAGGGTTGAAAAGACACGATACAGGTTGCATCTAAAGCCGTAGGTGGGGCAGGGTAGGAAATTCAGTCCCCGGGGCTGCAAAGTGGGTGGGAAGCTACAATTTGGGCAAAGAAACTCGCATCAGGCACCGAGATCACATCATATGGTTGTGCTGCTGTGGAGACAGATTTATGTAGAGTAGCCAGGGTGCCTAACACGGTGCCTGGCTCACAGGCGTTCAGGACGAGAACGTGGAATGAACGTTCCTCTGTGCATCGTAAAGTCTGACTTACTTGATTTGTAAAACACATATGACGGTTCTCTGGAGAAATTCAAATTGTGGCTAACATTGACACGCCTGACGAATGCCAGATCTTGAGCGAACGAACACACGTTGGCAAAATTCTCTGGGTCAAGTTACGATCACGCTGCTAGAGCTCTCCGGTTAATGTTAAGATTAGCTAGCAGATAGCTAGAATCAACACTGAGATCTGCTCTGGTCATTTCCAGACAGGCTTCCAAATCTGTGATGCGTGAACATTGAAACTCGCTAACGGTCTCTACCTTCTTCAAAACATCTCAGTTCCACGCCCTGAGATAGAAAGGAAGGTGACGGTGGGCCCGGCCGAGCGCTTCATTTCTAAGAATCCTGTTCTCTTAACAAATGCGGCCCACACAGCACACACCTGACGTATTTGTGAAAGACGTCTCAGCCAGCCCAAGTGCCCGACAAGATGGGGTAAACAGTGACTCTGCTGCTTGAATGGTCAGAACCGGAGAGGACTGGGGGAGGCCCCGCTTCCTCCACACCACACGGACTGAAAGGGATTGACGCGGCCCCGCTCTCCACCGCCACCGCCGTCCTTACACAGCAGCGGCTGGGCACCGGACGAAGGCCCAGCCGTGTCGCGGTGCCGGCGACGGTCAGGATTTCAAGGACGGGAGAAAGAAAGCGTACCGAGCGATGTACACGTCGCAAGGTTTGGGGATGCAATTTTTCCAGTAGGTATTTTGGGTTCCCCCGTGAGCACTGGGGGTCTTTTCACAACTCTCTGACTAATGCCTATGATACAACTCTAGCACAACTAAGGTGCCACTTGCCACCCCACTGGGGGGGCGTTGGCCACACAGACACGCAAAACACGATACGGTGAGAGCTGCTTTCATTCATCAGTGAGGTTAAAATGCCTGCTAATCACTTACTAGGGGACTCTCCTAATCTTCAGCTAAGTCACAGAAATTTCCTCTAACCCGAAGCTCAGCAGCCTCTGTCCTCTCCGAGGAACAGAGCAAACACGGGTTTGGGAAGGGAGAGTGAACATCACCACACGTGTCACTACGTCTACTTCCAACCTTGTGTTTCTCAGAAGCAAGGAAGCCACGCTCTAAACACACTACCTTACACCCTGAACTTCCTTCCTCAGTCATCTGTAACCAGTTGCTCTGCAAAATTGGTAACACTGGATAGGCTGAGGGTAAACGGGGGAGAATACTCCCCTCTCAATTTCTTCATCTTCCTGTGATGTCTAGAACGTACCTAAAACACCTAACCTTTTCACCCTGGCCTGGTCTGAGTCATCAGTGGCATATCTATTACTTGGCATCCAACGGAAAGCCCACTGATAGGAAACTAAATGGAGTCGCGCGTTTCTAACAGAAAATTCTATGAAAAGAGTTACTTAAACTTAACAGACACAATTCATTGTACGGACGTTAAGGCCGAGGTTTTTTTGCTTTTTAAATCTGGCCACAAACGTTGTCCATCGCTGAAGCCCAAGTTGAGCTTCTAAAGCACATGATAACCCTCCGAAGTTTGGAAAAGAACACATTCACCTCAAGTTCAGAACCGATCGCTGACACGGGCCTTGGGGGAGAACAGGGGGAGGACACCCTACAGGCATTCCCAAGTGTGGCCAGAAGACGTCCAGGCACTCGGAACTGCCTCTGCATGCTAAGGCCTGCCTGCCCCCCTCACCAGCGAGCGCTCTCACTTGCCGTGGGAGGCACAACCAGTGAGCAGCACTTCCCGGGGTCCCTGGTGTTCCGGGGGCCCCCCGCGGCGCGGACACCCGCGCTGCACTCAGCCCGGCCCATGTAGATTTGGAGAGGAGGCATGCCGCGAGGTCTTTGAAACGGCATCCCTCCACTGAAAGAAACCAAACCAAAGAGCTCCCGGAACACTCGGGACCAAGGCAGATGAGAAGCCTCTAATCAATTTTGTGGCCTTTTTTGTTGGTTGGTTAAAAAAAAAAAAAAAAAAAAAAAAAAAAAGGAAAGAAGGATAAAAGGAAAGTGCAGTGAAATTTACTCTTTAGCCTCAGCCAGTTTATTGTTCATCTCTTTACTTTGCTCCTTGTCATCAGGCTGGGCGGCACTGGCACCCTCTGTGCTCTTTTTCTTGGAAGCCCGGCCCGACACCACCTGCTTGTCTTTGGCCTTCCGCGGGGGCTTATGGCTTGCTGAGGTCTTTTTTGGTTTGGAACTCTGAACGCTAGGTTTTTCCACCTGCTCGGAGAGACAGACAGACAGACCGCAAATACAGAAACACAAAAGGGGAGGGAGCGAGAGAGAGAAGTTAGAGAGAAGACACGATTAGCCAAACAGTAACTCTAACGACAATACTGGGCATTGAGGGAGCGCAGGGCAGAAGGTATTTTCAGTGGCGGTAAGTCATTTGGCTTCTCCCGCGTAAACCGGCTGGTCAGTGGCTTTGGCCACACGCTCAGTGGCTCTCCGGCATGGTGGCTGTCACCACTGAACCACACTGGTGGTGGATGATGTTACTGTTTTGCAACATCTGCTGCCGCCCCTCCCTAAGGGAAGATTATACCTCGTCACCCTGTTCAACTCAGGCAGGCCTATGATTTGCTTCCGTCAATGACATGTGAGCAGAAGTGATGTGGGTCACCTCCAACAGAAACCGGAGGGGCAGCCCGTGCTTCCCAATGCTCTCTTCTCTGCCACGAGCGAGGCTCTCCAACACCAGAGGCCCAGACTGCAGAGGTGGTGGGGAGTAGGGCTGTGGCCCAGCCGTGGTGGACGGGTATTAATAAGAAGTGAACCTTAGCTGATAGAAGACGCAGAGATTCTGGCATAAGCCAGCCTCTCCTCTGCTTCTGTCTCCAGGGAGGCCAGCTCATGTGGAGAAACCACATCTCACCTCAGCGAGGCCTTCAGCACAGCACTCTTCCTCTCCTGCTGGCTCCCCAGACTATTCTCCCCAGAGCCGCCATTCCGGCCCATCCGCTCTACCCGAAACCCTTCCTCTAGCTCTGACCCCACTCCCGGGCGATGGCCTGGCCCTCTTTTACCCCCAGAACTCTGGGCCCGCTCTGTCTGGTCCCTCCATATGCCCTCCACCTCTGGGTTCCCTATGCCCCGATCTTCCCTCCTTCCTCCCCTTTGAGTCTTCTTTGGTGCAAAGCCAGCCCTATGTCCTGGGCCCCACGTTGTCTATGGATGATGGACAGAGATGATGTGGGGGTTCACAGGCTAGGTCATTTCCTCAGTGAGGTCCACGGAACCTGCACAGAATGTAACCAACCATCCTGGTTTGCCTGGGACTGAGGGCCTTCATGGAACGTGGAACTTTCACTGCTACAGCTGGAGGAGTCCAGGCAGACTGGGTTGATCAGCTACTTTACCTACAAATCAGTCCTGGGCCACATAGGAAACTCTGTTTCTGTGCGAGACTTTCAGACAAAAGCAGAGGAAAGGATCTCACACTTGTCCTGCTATTATAGATAGGGGAGCAGGTATTTGCACGATTCCACGTGGCTTGATAGCACAGAACCAGCTCTGGCAAATCGGATTCCTGCTTCCAGCTGTGTCTCCAACTTGGCTCTCCCCCTCAGGGGTGTGCACTGGATGCAAATAAGGCAAAGTCGTGTTATTACACGGAAACCCCTGAATCCACTGCAAGTTACTTGGAATTGTAAATCACTTGCAAACTGTTTATTATAGTAACAAATTACCCGGAACACATCTTGCAGCTGATGTGACAGCTGTGCCTTGACTAAGAACTGGCGCTGGATAGTGTTTACGGAGGAAAAGGATGAAGAGGAGTGAGGAAGCGTCCAGGGACTGGAGCGGAGGATGTGGCGGGGGCAGGGCGGGGAGGAAGCCAGGAGAGATACCTCTAATGGCCAGCTCTTCGGGGGCAAAAGCCCCTGAAGGGATTTTTAAGACAGGGAGGGCTTTAGGGCTCAGGTGGGATTTTTCGGCCACTTTTTTGGAGCGGGGTGCTTCTCAAAAGCCGAAGCTGGTTCTCTGGAAACCTGCCAGTCTTCAAGCTGTTTTACTTTAGGCACTGTTCCTTTGAACATTCCCTTTGAATTTAGCAAAGGTTCCTTAGTGCCTGTGTGCTACGGAGAAGAGGAGGGGTTTTCCAGGAGCCCTTAGGGACTGGGCCAGGGTCTGCAGGAGCCCTGCCCTCACGCTCTGCTGCAATGAGCCCCTCCGTTCTAGGTTGTGCTCAGGGGTTCCCCCACAAGATCTGTCTCACCTTTGGGGGTTCCTTGAAAGGTTCACTGTAGAGGCTGCGTATTCTTCTGCGATCAATCACCTTATTGTCGGCTGGCGTTGGCTTATTGGCCTCCCCTTTGAACTGGGCGCTGTAGCTGGTCTCATGAGCCATCTTGTCATCTGGAGGCTTATACTGGGGCTTGGCCTTTATTGGTTTCACAGGCTTGATGTCCGTCCATGCTCGGAATTCATTTCTGTGAATCAAAGAAAGCATAAGTGACATTAAACATTATCTGCCGGGAAGCAGGGCTCCCTGTCCGGGGCTGCAAACACCACGAGCTCTCGATTAGTGCTTGTGGGGCAGACGGAGGTGTGGCTGAGCGGTTAAAGTCACCCTTTGCTCACAGGCAAGTGCGCGTTTTCCTCCCTGTCAAGTTAATGCGGGCTGTGGGAACGGCCATTGTGGGAAGAAGGAGCTCAGGTTCCCAGCCACCACTGTGTGATCAGGGACAGGCAGTTGTAATCTTTGGGCCCCGTTTTTGCAACATCCAAAATGAGTCTGAAAACACGCAATCCATTCAGTCACGCATGGGCTTAACTATATGATTGAATGCCTGCTGTGTGTGAGGTCAAGAACATGAAAATGAGACAATGTGGCCAAGGCCGCGTGCCAGTTCCCTTCCCTGCCTTGTCATGAGGGAGATCTTTTGTTAGCCAGAGCCCTCAAGGATAATTCCTCCCCTTGAGAGCAGGGGGCTCACTTCTTATACTGCCAGAAATGTAATAATCTTAATCACTGTGGATGAAAATACTTATGGAATGTCTAAATGCTTGCAGATCACAAATAAACAATGCACTGAACATACTTCGGATGTCACTGTTAGGGCTCGTGTTGGGGTGTGTGTGTGCGGGAGAGTCTTCACGTGCTCCGGTGTGAATGGCTATTGGCCCTGACCCTATGATGACCACCATCCGAGTCAGTGTGGACGTGGACCGATTTTCTTACTTTTTCTGTGAGGATCCTGTGGATTCGAATCAGTTATTTCTCATCTGTTATAGGGCTGGAGACTAGCTGGGGACAATGTCCAAAAACAGGGTAAAACACATGCTGCTGTTGGAGGCCACAGGGTCCCTCTGGTCTGTTGAGTGCGTGACATTTGTTGGGTCTGTTCTCATCTGGGGCCGTGAGAAGCTGTGTTGTAGGAGAGGAAGGGTTGGGGTGTGAGTATCTGTGGTTAGGTTCTTGCAGCTCCCTCCTCACCCTCACTGATAATGCCCTGCTTCGGGGCTCAGAGATGGGCAGCACAAACAGGAGGCCACAGGGGATGGCAGAAAGAGCTGAGACTATGGTGAAGACACATGGGTCCTAGCACCGCCTCTAAAGAGCGGCAGAGCCGGCTTCTCCCCTCTCTGAGCCTTAGTTCCCTCACTTGTCAAGAAAAGACTCAGACCAGACAATGTCTTTATGATGTCCTCCAAGCTCGGAGGCTCCCTGAGTCCATAAAGCAGGTTTGGGAACACTGAGCCATTTGCTGGCCATTGGACCTCCTGAGGGGAATTGGCTCGTTTGTGAGCTGAGTTTCTTAAGAGACCCTCCCCCAAGCTTCAGACTCGCCTTTCCACTGTAGCTGGGACCCCCACCTGGAGGCCCCACCAAGTCAGACTCAACCCAAACCATCTTGTCTCCTCTGCCAAATTGTCTCCTTCATTCCCTCATCGGTCGATTTCCTTCTCTCATTCATTCACTCATTCACAAAACATTTACTGACTGCCCAGGGTCTGTCTGACAAGATGCTGAGCTCTGTGGAGGCCAAACTGTGTTCAGAACAGGCTCTGGGCTCGAGATGTGGGAGGCAGAGGGAGTGAGGTTACTCCAGGACAATAAGAAAAGAGCCATGAAAGGGGGGGAGTGGTGAGCTTCACCTAGGCCGGCCTGGGAGGGAGTCGGGGATGTTGGTTCTGGAGCGGAATCAGAGACGGGGCAGGGAGCCAGCCAGGGTTCTGGGCAGAACGAGGGGTGCACAAAGAGGCTGCTGAGACACGGTCCTCTATGGGGACCTGCAGGCAGTTCGGGTGGTTGAGTTGAAGCTTGTGGGGAAGAGCACAAGAGGCTGGACAGATCCTGAGGTCCTGCCAGCCATGCTGAGGGGATGGTCTGGACTGTAACAAGAAATTGCCAAATGACTGCAAGCCAAAGATGAATGTGGCCAGATCAGTCTGGGGAGAGAGAACTCTGGCAGCAGTGTGAATGGCAGACAGACGGGGAGAGGGGAGTCGGGAGGCCAGGCGGGAGACTGTGCAGTGAGCCAGGAGGAAAGCCGAGCCCTGAACCAGGACAGTGGCAGTGGGGACAGAGAGTGGCTCTGGGCCAAGAGGGAAACGGGCGGGACTTGAGAGTGGCTGAGCTGTGGGAGGCCAGGGTCAGAGAGGAACCTGGAGACTCCAGGATTTTGGTCTGTGGGTGGCAGGTGCTGCCCACTGAGACGGAGAACGTGGGAGGAGAAGGGGACTTGGAAGGTTGAGACCCGCCTGACTGTGTGAATGGCACCCATCTGGTCCGGCATCAAGGCTGCTTTATCTCCTTTTCTGTCCTCTCCTCCTCCCTTTTACACCTCCATTGGCTCAACCAGTTACTATGACCTGACTTCTGAGCCATTCTGGCTCTCCACACCGGCCTAGAGCTGGCCCCGGGTCACAGTGGGGGGCATGGCCACCCAGGACCTGTCTAAGGCTCCAGGCTGTCCCTCCTTCCTCCCGGCCTTCAGAACTCAAGAACCACCAAAGCCCCTCATACAAGGCTCACAAGTAACAACCCGGTTCCTGAATACATGATGGCAGGACCCGGAGTTCTCCACTCTTGCCCCTGCCTGCTTCCAGAATTAGGACTGCGATAGGTACACACTGGCCCTAAAAACAGTTTCCGGATCATTTCTCCCACGCCAGCCTCTGCAGCTTTCTGTATCTCTGCAGTGGCCCCTGTGGGCTGGCAAGTGTCTCACTGTAAGCATTATCCATGGGATACGTCCTCGTGGGACGTATCCTGACCTTAAATAACTAATAACCCTGACCTTAAATAACTAATCTTCCCATGAGGCCATGTTGGTAAGTCCTTTGATAAGTTTACTGTGATTACGATCGACTGTTAGGTTGAAGCCCAAATTCTGTTACTCAGAACTTTCGTTGAACTCTCCACAAAACTTTCCCCAGCCACGTGGAATAAGTAATCATATGTCATGAAAACAGAATTAGCTACCGTTCATTAGTCACCTTTCATAAGCTGGAGGGTGCTTTTGGTCTGGCTTTGGTATTTTTCTCTATAACCCTTACAACAACTTTGAGAGAAGGTGGTTTTAGATCTCTAATACTACCAAAAGAAGGTAACCAAGGCTCAGAGAGGTTATGCGGCTCGCATAAGAGCAAACGGCTGGCAGATGAGCGGAGGTGAAGTGCGAGCCCACGTCAGTCAGCTTCCACAGGCCACATCCTTCCGACGGCACTCCGGCAACGGGCTAGAGCTGCACAGTGTTTGGCCTGTTCTCACTGGAGGTGCTCGTGCGGGCTCAGGCCTGATGTCTGCAGTGCCGTGGAGAGTTTATGTGACACACCCGAGCTCCTCCAGCCCTGAGCTGCCCCTCCCAGAGCACAATGGGCCACATTCTCAGGTCAGTCCTGTCCAGAGCCTCTTGCCACAAGTTTACGGGCCCCTGTAACCACGGACTCCCCGTCTGTGCAGCCAGATCTCAGCTTGATCATCCGTCCATTCATTCATTCAATCATTCAGCATGGGTGTGGCCTGTGGCCCACAGGGAGGAGTAAGCCCTGGGTGAGACAGCCACGGTTTACTAGGTCAGGATCTGTCCATGTGTGACCCAAAGCAAATGGGACAGAGGGAAAGAGGGAAAAGGATGCTTAATTCTGAAGGGGGCACTGAAGGGTGTAGACAGAGAAGCGGATAAAAGGAATTCAGGCAGCAGTCTGAGTCTGTGTGGCAGGTTCAGAGAGCAGGTGAGCTGCTCGGTGTGAAGAGTGAGGTTCTCGGAAGGATGTCAAGGTGACCGGGCCGGTAGGAGTTGCGGCCAGGCTTACAGAGCCTGGAATGCCACGTTTAGATGCTTGAGCTAGGCCTGGGGAGCCGCCGAACGTTTCTGAGTGAGGCAGCCTATCGCTCCAAATTGCTGATGCCCTCCTCTCAGACTGCCCCTGTATTAATTATTCGTCAAGGCCCTGCTCTGGGCTCTCCTCTTCCAGGAGCCCCTCCTGGATTTCTCAGCCCAAAGTTGCCTCTCTCTCAGCTCCTGGACACTTTACTACATTGTCCAACTTTGTGGTTACCTATGCAGTTTCATGTTATTTTAATGATTTCATGAGTTTATTTTACCTCTTTTGAGGAATAAGATATGTAACAGAAAATTCTTGATGGAACCCTACTTTTGAGTCCAACCTCATTTGCATGGCTGCAAAGGGATGTCCTTCAACTTATCCTATGTCCAACTGCAGGTTAGGGGCAGACCCCATCTGTCTAGGGAGGACCGCATCTGTCTCCCCCTGCCCCGCCAGGGCCCTTCTCTCACTCGGGCTCCCACTCAGAGCCCTGCTCCATATCGGTCTCCCATCCTTCACAGGATTTAAGGGCTTGGCATCGGGTGAATATTTAATGGAAGTGGCTATTATTTGATTTCACTTCTGGTCAGCTTACGGCCCCTCTCCTGAACCCTTCCCTCCCTGTCCAGACGGGGCAGACACTTGCTCCTGGGAGGCGGGAAAATGTCCTGCCTGTACTCGTGTTCCAGTGCCCATCATGCTGAAATGAGTATGTGCTCGCAAGCACCTGACCCGGGCGGAGTCCCTCTTCATCAGGGACAGGGCTGCGTTTATCTGTGTTTCCCTGGTGCCCCACACAGCACAGAGCGATACCCTCAGGATGTATTTGGAGAATTAAAGGAAACCAAGCGTTCCATTCTACTTCAGGTACTCACAAAGCTGCTCACACTTGGGGCTTCTATTATTGCTAAAACCCACGCACCCCACATCCTTAAGTCCTTGTAGGGAAGAGTTGCCCTTACGAAAGCAAGCATTTGGTGCCTCCTCAGCTTTCATAAAATCCATCCTCCCTAGATTGACAGGAGGCAGCTCAGAGCCCCTGGTGAGTGAAGCTGCCATAGTGGTAAAGGGCTGGGGGAAGGAAGGAGCCCCTCAGAATCAGGGGGCAGGAAAGGGGAGGAAAAGTTTGCCAACACTTGCCTGACACCTACTTCTTTTAGTTTGAACCCTCTGTGGACCCAACCTCCTTTTACCCTTTTAATATCTCTGTGAGGTCACCGTTATTAGCCCCATGTTATATATGAGGAATCTGAGCACAGACAGGTGTAGACACTTGCCAAACCAGTAAGCAGTTATTGAACTGTGAGTCTGTCTGACTCGAAGCCCCCACCCCTTCCACCATCCCACACTTGGGGTGGGTGTATAATCCACCTTCAAGTTCATGGCAGCTTCAGCTTCAGGCAGTGATCACAAGACAGCAATGCCCTTCAGCCAGTCTGGATGCCCCAGCCTGAGGCTCTGAGCATACTGGGAGGGTCCCACATCTGCAGGCTACTGTCCCTGGCATCCCAGAGATGTTCCTCATGCTATGGCTCCTCCTGGATCATGATGTGGGGAAGTCATGGGGACAGGATTTCCAACTGCATTGCCAAGGGCCCACTGTCCCCTCCCCAGCAGATCATTTGAAGCTTGATGCATGATTTCTCCCCTGCGCAATCCCTGCAGGGGCAGAGAAGGGTTTGCGACCATGCTGTCCATCCCTCTGTGAGTGGGTAAGCTACACAGACAAGGAGGCCCAATCAGTATGTTCAAGTTTGGGTTTAAAGGACTCCTCTGATGGCCCCTGTGTGCTGGGAAAATTTGTGGAGAGAAACCAGGGCCAGCCCCCAACCCTCTACCAAGGAATGGCAAAGGCAGGCGCAAGGTGAGCCATCTCATGGAGACTTGGTGGACAGGATGTTCCTAGGCTGTTCCCACAGGACCTTTAAACAGGTGCATACCTGTGTTCAGAGCAACTGCTAAAGCAGCTTGCTGACCAGGCAAAGTTTTTAAAGGAGTCAACAAATACCCTACCTTCACCTCCTCCTAGCCAGTCCCCACGAACCATCTCACTTCAGCCCTCAGTGCCTCCTCTCCCTGGACCACAGCATCAGGATCACAGCACCAGAGTCTCGGTCCCTCACCCCACTCTGAATCATCCGGCACATGCCATGGGAGAGGTCTTCCTCTAGCTCAGCCATGAGCATGCTACTCCCCCACTAACACGCAACAGATCCCAGTTGCTACGGGACCAAAAATAGTCCAAACTAAGGCCCCTTCTAGCCTCCTCGTGCTGTGATTCCTCAGGACGACACGCACGGCCCTGTGACTTGGCCCCACGTTACTTTTCCAGCCTAAGGTCTTCCTCTGTGTCAGTCATTCACGTCATCATTTCAGCGAGAACTTTCTTGGCACCAGGCGCTGTGCAAAGCTCTTTTTTTTTTTTTTAATTTTTTTTTCAACATTTATTTATTTTTGGGACAGAGAGAGACAGAGCATGAACGGGGGAGGGGCAGAGAGAGAGGGAGACACAGAACTGGAAACAGGCTCCAGGCTCTGAGCCATCAGCCCAGAGCCCGACGCGGGGCTCGAACTCATGGACCGCGAGATCGTGACCTGGCTGAAGTCGGATGCTTAACCGACTGCACCACCCAGGCACCCCTGTGCAAAGCTCTTTAAACAAATCACCGGATGTAGCAGCATCAGCCCCGTGTCGCAGGCACTATCACTGATTTTGCCAATGAGAACACCATGCTGCCCTTCCCAAACACACACTGCACCTTCCCACCACTGAAGTTTTGCCCATGCTGTTCCCGTCCCCAGTCTGCTCTTCCCTCCATGCCTCCAGCTACTGAAATACCACACGATCATCCATGCCAGGCTCGGGTGCCCTCCCCTCTAGGGGTCTTCACCTGCCCCACCATTGCTTCGAGCTTGTTCTTCTCCAACCTTCGTCCCTCTGTAGCACTCACCGTGCTCTCAGAGGAGGTTACCTGTGTAGATGGCTTTCTTCCTACCCAGAATGTACAGGTATTAAGGATCAGGACAGTCGTTTTGCACCTGTGTAATGCTCACGGTGCCTGGGCCAGGGATTCGAAATCCAGCCTTCACCTCACTCACCCGTGTGAACGGCTAAACAGGAAGCCCCCAGGCTGCCCCGGCCACAGACAGGGCACAAAGTTGCTACACAAGCATCTCATGGCATCTGGCATCCATAGCACTTCTCACCGTATGTCCACAAATTCTTGGACACTCCTCCTTTAGGGGTCCCTAATTCCCCTTCCCTTGAACGTGATTGGACTTAGTGACTCACTTTCAACACAGAATATGGTGGAAGTGTCGGTATGTAGCTTCTGAGACCGTTGCGGGCATTGCAGCCCCTGGCTTGTTTGCTTGTGGAACCTTCACACTGAGGACAGAAAGCTGCCCTGACCTGGGGATACTCAATCAACCCTTATGGAGAGGCCTGCGTGGCTGGGAACTGAGGCCTCCTGCTAAAAGCCTTGCAAGTGAACCACCTTAGAAGTGGATCCCTCAGCCTCAGGCAAGGATGACATCAGATGACATAGGAAGAGACCACCGGCTAAGCCATTCCTGGATTTCTGACCCTCAGAAGCTGTGGGAGATAATAAACACTTGTTGGCCTGAGGTGTTAAGTTTTGGAGTAATTTGTTACATAGCAATAGATCCTAATGCAGACGCCTGTTAGAAATTCTGCCTCTCATTAACTGGGGTTTAAAATACCCACGCTTCATTTCGGCAAGGCAGAAGGTACCGGTGTGAGCGGAGCACAGGAAGTTCAAGTTCCCAGCAGAACTGTGGCACCAAGTGAACAAAAGGTCATGATCTGGTTGTAAGAAACTGAGAGGGACCATACTGCAGCCTTCACTAGAAGGTAGCAAAGCCTCAGCTGCAAGGGAGCTGATAATGCTGCACCTGCCTTGGGGCCAGAAGGGAAAACACAGGCCCTCAGGAGAAAGTGATGTCTCAGAGCGCACAGCACATTCAGGTCTCAGGGAGGTGCAGGCAGAGAGGTTAACAAGGTGATAAGCAGCATAGAGCCCGGGTCAGAACAGAGAAAATGGTTCACTGGCGATGGCACAGGCTCTGGAATGAGATAAACCCAGGCTCGATCCTGGCTCTAATCCTTGGGCCAGGCCCTCACCTGCTCTGAACCACAGTGAGCTCCTTTGGAAAGGACTGATACAAGACCTACCTCACAGGGTCGATGTGAGGTTCAGTGTGAATGTATTCACTGGAGGGGCCCTGTCCGTGTGTATCAGAACTGCAAAGCCCATGGTGGATAACCGTACAGTCCACGTATTTGGTTTTCATTACAGAGTTGTTTGTTCGAGAAAAATCATTGGGTATCTTCTACATTCCGGGCCCAGAGCTAGCAACATAACGTGAACAGGCAGAGGCAGCAAGTGCCTCTACTGAACTGGTGGTCAGGTGGGGAGACACAAATAATCACACAGTCAAATGTCTGTCCCTATTGTTGTATTCCTGGCCACTGCGGTCAACATTCCAGTCCTAGGAGAGGGCACAGTTTGGGCAGCAGCTTCCGATGCCAGGTTTGTTTCTGAATGCATTTCGCATTAGACTCGAACAAAGTCACATTCAGTGAATGCCTGATTAATTAAATCTCCAATAGCGACTGTCTGTCGTACACAGATGTTTGCTTCTTAAGGACTTGTCCCATGTATGCCCATTTTCTTGCCGTGATTCAAGGGGAGATACTGAAAGGGCAATTATAGGGGGGAGACTGAAGATGGGCGGGGAGCTGGGTGATTGATGAAACCAGGCCCCAGGAGAGGGAGGAGGGCGGGCGTCAGGAGAATGGAGACAGGGTTTGGCCTTGGAGAGAAAGTGTTGCCAGAGAAGAGAAGAGGGGCTGCTCTTTCATTTCTGATTTGAAAAAGCCCAGCATTTATAAGAAACGATGAAATAGAATTGTACAAGGAATAATTCGACTGCTGAGGAGAATATCTACATGTGTTAATTGGTACAAAGCACTTCTTGAGAAAAGCAGGGATTTAGAATAATGGATTACTGCCAGCTACACTCAAATATAAATTCCACGTCTGCGCCCACAAGGCCCAGATTTATTATGTATCTGGGTTCTTGGGAAATAAAATTCTCTCCCCATCCTCCTGACAACAAAATTTTCAACAACATTCCTCGACTGCTTTATGAAGAAAGAAAACCGTGCTTTTAAGCCTTGATGGACTAAAACCTTCCTACAGATTCTCACAGGTAATTTACGTTGTCATGGAAACGTATGAAGTCTCTGTTCAAAAACCGTGCCTACATTTGTTATATTAAAGGGTTCTCGAAGAAAGGAAGCAGGCTCTTTCATGCAATCTCATGGAGACAGTGAATGCTGTCGGTTGCCAAGCTATTGTCAGGAGCTGGGTCAAGGAAGTAGGATCTACAGATTACAAAGAAAAGAACACCTGAGTCTAGAGGGTTGCAGGGGGCCTGGAGTAGCTTGTCTCTCTTTTCAGAGGAAAATGGAAGATAGTTTCTCCCTGGCAGAAATGACCCGGTCAAGAGACGAGCTTTGTGATCCTTGCCTGTGTATCCGCTTGCATGTATCTTTCAGCTTCTTTTGTGTGAAAGGGAGAAAAGGGAATCTTAGAATGCCAATGTTCTAATCATTTAGGACCTCACCTCTTATCCATTAATATCCAGTAAACACATGGACCCCACATAGAATGGTTTCTTAAAATGAGGAAAGCATTCACTTAAATGCAAATAGACGTCTCGATGTCAAGAAAAGTTTAAAGCTAGTCTAATGCGAATAGAGAATGAGTGGAAAAGAATCCATCCTTTCCCTTACATGGAAAGATCCGACATGAGGCTGTTGGCAATGATGAGTGTCAGGGCTTGGGGTCCCTCATTAGGCAAATGGAGATTCCGCAGGCAACCGCTGAGTCCTGTCATAGGCTGCACGCAGCTCAAAGTCCCTGTGCACCTGGGAGATAGCGTCTCACACAAAGAAAACCCATGTGTATAACATGTATAGAATTACGAGGACAGATAGCTAAAAATAAAAACTGCTCAATTAGGAGTCAATGCGTTTCTACACGAATTAATTTACATTGCCATACTTACTAGGCGCTATGCTAGGAACTGCATGGAAGAAAAAGAGTGCAAAATAAGAAAACTACAGTCGGCAGGTGGAGGATGAGAGGGAGGGAGTGTGGTAGTTAAAATAAGTACACATTCAAATACACCCAGGCAGAAAAAAAGGAGAGCTAGAAGAGAGCTTATAGGAAAATCACAATGACTCCCTCCTCACTCTGCCCCGCCCCCCAATTCCCCATTATTATCTGAGTTTTTTAGTCATAGGAATTCTGGGGTGGTTGTGTGACGAGACCACAGAGCTATCCAGTTGAGGTTGAAAAGGGAAGGCTGAATTCCTCTGGTTAGTTGGGTCCCCAAAGATCTGTGTCCATTAATTGCAGAAAGATGGTTCCTTAGACAGGAAATGGAAACACTGGGAGTGTGTTGTGAAAGGCGGGAGAGAGTGCCGTCTCCTTCTGCAGGTAGACCTAGAATTTCGGGAGTACACTCCTATGAGATGAGCTCCACACAGTGCCAGGGACAATGTATGATACATTTAGTGAAGTGTTCAATAAATTTAAGTTTCCTCATTTTTTGTTTGGTGCATAGGAAGTGCTTAGTAAATATCTTTTCAACAAATACAGCTGGTGCTGAAGAAAACACTTTATGACTTGAGACACATGCTAATTTACTCTTTAAAATGTAGCTCAATTGTAAGGGAATATTAGGAACAACTTCATGTCAATACATTTGACGATAAAGATGAAATGGACAAATTCTTAGAAAGATGCAAATTACAAAACTGACTAAAAAAGAAATAGAAAGGGGCGCCTGGGTGGCGCAGTCGGTTAAGCGCCCGACTTCAGCCAGGTCACGATCTCGCGGTCCGGGAGTTCTAGCCCCGCGTCAGGCTCTGGGCTGATGGCTCAGAGCCTGGAGCCTGTTTCCGATTCTGTGTCTCCCTCTCTCTCTGCCCCTCCCCCGTTCATGCTCTGTCTCTCTCTGTCCCAAAAATAAATACACGTTGAAAAAAAAATTAAAAAAAAAAAAAAAAAGAAATAGAAAAACTGAATAAATATGTATCAAGTAAAGAAACTGACTTAGTAATTTAAAATCTTTCCACAAAGAAAATCTAGCCCCAGATGGTTTCATTGGTGAATTATATATAACATTAAGGAAAAAGTAAATACCAATCCTAACAATCTCTTGTAAAAAAGAGAAGAAAAGAGAACACTTCCCAACTCATTTTAAGATGGGGAACACCAGGTATTTTTCTGACACCAAGCCAGTCAAAGACATTGCAAGAAAACTACAGGCCAACATTCCTCATGAAATACAAATATCGAAACTCTTAACAAAAAGTCAGGAAATCAAATTCAGCAATATATAAAAATGTTCAAACTCCATGAACGAATGAGGGGTGCCTGGATGGTTCAGTCAGTTAAGCATTTGACTTGATCTAAGCCTAGGTCACGATCTCACGGTTCATGGGATGGAGCCTGTCAGCATGGAGCCTGCTTGGGAAACTCTCTCCCTCTCTCTCTTCCCCTCCCCCACTGTGTGTTTTCTCCCCCCCCCCAAAATAAATAAATAAACATTTAAAACAACCGCCAAGGAACAAGTGAGGTTTATCCCAGGAATGTAAGGTTGGTTTAATACCCCCAAGTCAGTTAATGTAATATACCATTTTCATAGACTAAAGGACAGAAACCACATGATCATCTTAATAGACACAGAAAAACCATTTGATAAAATCTAACACTTTTTCATGATTAAGAACAAGCTCAGCAAAGTAGGAAGAGAAGAGAACTTTCTTCAACCTAATAGATAGCATCTACAAAAACTCTATAAATAACATCATACTCAATAGTGAAAGACTGAATGCTTTCCTCTAAAGATCAGGAACAAGGCAAGGATGTCCACTACTGTCATTTCTATTCAACATTGTACACAGCCAATATAATAAAGCAAGAAGAAGAAAGAAGTACATCTGTCATTATTTATATAGAGATTAGAAAGAAGAAGTAAATCTGTTATTATTTATATACAATACGAACTTGGATTTAGAAAATCCCCAGGAATCTACAAAAAGTACTAGAACTAGTACTAGTGAGTTTGGCAAGGTTGCTGGATACTCAATCAATATACAAAAATTAATTCTATTTCTTTAGATTAGTAACAGACATCAGAAATATTTAACAAAATCAAAATCCATTCATAATAGCATCAGAAAGAATAAAATACGAACAAGTTCAACAAAAGAAGCACAATGCCTGTAACTGAAAACTACATAACATTGCTAAGAGGAATTAAAGACCTAAAGAAAGACATATACCATATCCATAAATTGGAAGATTCAATATTGTTAAGGTGGCAATTCTAGAAACAGATCTATATATTCAAATCAGTCCTTACCAAAATCTCAACAGAAATTTTTGTAGACAATGACAAGCTAATCTTAAAAGTCATATGAAAGCACAAGAGATCTAGAATTGCCAACACAATTTTGAGAAAGAGAAACAGTCTGAGGATTTACACTACCTGATTTCAAAAGCTACAGTAAACAATACGTGACTGCATAAAGACAGACACATAGATCTAAGAACAAAACAGATCATTCATATTTTTGCATACAGTAGTGTGTTGAAACTGGCTTATATTGGTTCACAGAACTAATTGTCAAATTTTTTAGTAATTGGGTGAGCTGATTATCATACTACTGGTAGCTTAAAATCAGCCATGTGAAGAGTCACATCAGGAAATTGACCAATGCTATAAATCAGGCTCCTCCTTTTTTCCAGAATGTTAGTTAAACATTTACCATCATACCACTGCTCACATATGTGGTTTATTTATTTTTGAAAAATGTGTTAAGGTAATTCAATAGGGAAAATGATAATCTTTCCAACAAATGTGCTGAGAAAATTGGATATCCATGTGAAAAGAAAATGAATCTCAGTTACTATCTTACACCATACACAAAAAAGTTAACTAGAACTGGACTACAGACTTAAATGTAAACCCTAAAACCATGCAACTTCTAAGAGAAGAAATAGAAGAAAATCTTTGTGGTCTTGGAGTAAGCAAAGATTTCTTAGATACGATACAAAACCCCAAAGCAATAAAAGAAAAAAAAAAGATAAAATTAGGTTAATCAAAATTAAACTTTTTACTCTTCCGAAGATACCATTCAGACAAGGTAAAGACAAGCCACGGTCCGAGAGAAAATATTTGCAAAACATATGTCTGATAAACTATTTGTATGCAGAATATATAAACATCTCTTAAAACTCAATGATAAAGCGAACAATCCAGTTTAAAAATGGGAAAAATATTAATAGACACTTTACTAAAGATTGTCAACACCACTAGTCATTAGGGAAGCACAGATTAAAATCCCACTAAGATACCACCACATATGCACGAAAATGGCTAAAATAAAGAACACTGACAATGCTAAATGTTGGCAACAATGTGGAGCAATTGATCTCTCCTACATTGCTGATGGGAATGTAAAACAGAATAGCCACCTTGGGGAAAAATTATTTTTAAGCTAACCATACACTTACAACATGCCCCAGCAATTCTACTCCTAAATACCAAAGAGAAGTGAAAATACACATCTACAAACAACTTATAGCTCAATGTTGGTAACAGCATTATTCATGGGAGCCAAAAAGCTGGAAATAACCCAGATTTTCATGAACTAATGCGTGAACAAAGAAAATGGGTAGATCCACACAATGGATTTACTCAGCAGTAAAAAGGAATGAACCAAATCGGATGAATCTCAAAAACATCAGGCTAAATCAAAGAAGTCAGACAGAAGACACTACATAGTATATGATTCCATTTTTATACAATTTCTAGAAGAGGCACATTGTAGAAACAGGAAGATCTATGACTGCCTAGGCCTCAGGTAGGAGGGTGGGCTGATGGTAAATGAACACAAGGGATGGAACATTCTAAAGCTGTCTTTCAAGGATGCTTGCATCGCTATATTCATTTACTAAATCTCATCAAACTGTGCACTTAAAAGGAGTGAATTGTAGGTTATGTAAATTATATCTTAATAAAGCTATTATAAGTTGCGCAATTGCGGTTGGTTTTCCATTTTTCTTCTTCCTATTAATTTGTAAGAAAGCTCTACAACTCCTATAGATAAAAATAAAAGAGAGTAATTCTTTGTAACTATGTTTCCCAGTTTATCTTTTCTTTTATATATAGGGATAAATAAGGATATGAAAAATATCTGTATCTATATATCTACATCAGAGAGAGGGAGATGGAGATCTGTATCTGTAGAGATATCCATATCTATATTCTCTATGTATCCATGTATAAGCTTTATATTTGAACATGGCCTTGTCTATCAACCTTCTCCTTTATCCCGTTTACTCCTGGGATTAACTTTAAAACTTCCCTTATGCCACAATCACGTAAATAATTATCTGTAATCCCATTTTGCGTGTTTGTTTCTTGCATTGAAACTTTAAGCCACTGGGAATATATTACTATTTTTGTGTCGGCTGCTCGAGTGGGAAAGGCAGCACTGTCTCCATTGCTGGCAAGTTGGGGAAAGTATAGCCTGACTCAACCCAGCAGGACAAGGCTGCGTCTCCAGGGCTCCGTAGAGTATCAGTTACATCACAAGCGCTCAGTGTATATTTGTTGAATATGTGAATTAATGAGCGAAATCTTAAAACTGCCATCCTTTGATCTAGTAAGGGATAAGTTTTCTACTTCTAGAAACTTGTCATAAAGAAATAGCTGGAAAAGAAAGCATTTTTTCATGTATTACACATTCTTGATAATCATCCTGTGTGAAGGCGGCAAATTATTCCTTTGTTTGGAAATATGAATACATTTTAGGTCTGACAGTGCTGGAGCATGACCAAATCTCAGAAATTGTTAAGTAATGGGGAGCATAAAAATATGAAGTAGGTAATCCCCACGATGCCATTTTTGGTGCATTTACTGTCGCGTTTGTTTCTTGTTGCTAACGATTCGTTGGAAGTGATATCCATTAAATTCTGCCTTCGGCTGCCTGCGTTCCATCTCATCTGAAGTAATGGGAGCTGTGGGAGCCCAGCAGGGGAAGAGCCACCCGGCAGTAAGAGGGTGGGCAGTCTGCTGAGTGGAATTCTGGACTTCATTCACATTACAGGCACCACTAACCTCTGGTGGCTTCAGTGACTCTCTTTCTTTTTGCGACGCAATTCTATTTCTAGCAAGTCTTTCAGCAACCTGCTGGCTCTAAAGAAGGACATACTCAGAGGCATCAGAGTCAGAACAAACGTGAGACTATTTTTCAGGCCGTGAAATCTGAAGGGTTGTGTCAAAAATGGGACCTAGGATATCTTCACGAAGCTGCAACGTCAAACTCAGTCCTGTTAGTCACTTGCCTGGGCCAGCAACCAGGGTCATGGTGATATGGCGTGGCACCTTTCGAGGCCAGTTGCTAAGGGGCAACGGGACAGCCAGGGCTGCTGGCTTCCTTTTTCCTCTCTCTGCCGGAGGTGGGAGGCACTCACACACATTCACGCTTTAACCTTCAGGGTGGCCCTGGAAGGCTGGAGTCTCCTGAGTCCCAGATCCGTGCAAGAATTTACTTGGGGTGTCTCTGTCAGTCAGGGCCAGATTTGAACCAGGTCTGTTCAACTCCAGATTTCAAGCTCCATAAGCTGCCCCACGAAGGCTTGAAACACTTTCATTAGTCTGTGTCTTTGCACGGGCCTGTCCTTACCTTGAATTTTTTCTTTCCCTTTCCTACTGGGGAAACTGCTACTTCAAGATGCAGGTCAAACCCAGGCAAAGAAGACAGTAGAGAAAAAGATTAAGGACACAAACCAGCATAATTTATGGGGCCATCAGGAAAAGGTCTGCGTTCCTAAGAAAGGCAAGCATCACATGATACATTAGGTACCTGACTCTCCTGACTCGTGTCCCCACTGGTCAGCAAACATACTGAACACAATGCCTTTCATGCAGCAGGTGTCCAACCAATATTTTATTTTATCATTTACATTTTTTTAATGTTTATGTATTTTTGAGAGAGAGAGAGAGAGAGAGAGAGCACAAGCAGGGGAGGGGCAGAGAGAGAGGAAGACACAGAATCTGAAACAGGCTCCAGGCTCTGAGCTGTCAGCACAGGGCCCAGTGCGGGTCTCAAACCCACAAACCGTGAGATCATGACCCAAGCTGAGGTCGGATGCTTAACCAACTGAGCCACCCAGGCATCCCTGAACCAGTATTTTAAACATGGTTTTATGCCTCTGAGCCTCTGACAGGTATTCTGTTGAATAAGCATTTTTATGAAGCAACCCCGAGTAACTGCTGTTAAGGAACTTCCAGCTGAGTTCTGCGAGATGCTCTGGGAGGTCAAGGTTCCCATGAGAATCTGAAGGGTTTTTAGAAGATAAATAGGAGTTTTCAAAGAAGGGGAGACACTGAACTTCCTGCAACCTTCCCTGCTCTGGGCTTTCCAGGGCTATGTGCAGGAGGAACAGCACACCCATGAACTCATGAATGCAGCCTTAGCACTTGGACTTGTCTTAGTGGCCTGGCCTTCCTTCCCTGGATGGCCTGGAATGGCAGGGACTGGCCAGTGAGGTCACGAGCTCTCAGCTGGGGGAACAAAGCCCTTCAGAACACCTAGTCTTTGGGGGAAGCAATTAATATTTCATAGGAAACTTCCTTCACGTCAGTGTCCCTGCATTCTTTGTCATTATGCAGGTCACTGGGCTGGCGTCCAGGTGACTGGAAATCCAGTGACTGTGAGGGGAGGGAAAAGAAGGAGTGTGTCAGGGCCTCCAGGGTACCAGTTGTCCCACAAAAACATGCCCTGATCTGTAATCCCCACAGCAGTGCTATAAGGTGGAGACTTTCCCCCATTTTTACAGAGGAGAAAACCAAGGCCCAGAGAGGCAAGGATTTGTCCAAGGGCACAGAGCTAGTGCATGGAAGGGCCAGAAGTCAAATTCAAGGTGACTACATTTCTGACATTTCCCTATCATCCTACATTAATCTGTTTCTATATACAAAACAAAACAGAACAGAAAAATTAAAAATTACTTTTTTCTCTTTTTAAATATTAGAATAAAACGTGGAGCCCCATATAAAGTGCAGATTAGGCACCCAGAAGGAAGGCACACTTTTGGCCATTGGCCATGGCTGTAGAGCCACGAAAGGGCCTCTGTGACCTCTATACCTGGAGGGTCAAGGCCAGACTCCGCACCAGCTGTGGGTTCTGGCCCTGCCACGGCCCACCTCCGCAGGCCCGTTGCCTCCCACTCGCGTCCCTGGAACAGCTCAACCACACGCCTGTGCTAGTCTGCACTCACACTCTTCCCTCTTTCCAGAATGCTCTCCTAGGCCTTATGCTCTTTACATCACCCTGCTCCAATGTCACCTCTGTGAAGCCATCACTGACCTCCAGACAGGGGGTCTGCCCAGCTCCCCCAGTGCATCCTTCCCCACCTCAACCACATCTTGAAGACAGCTTATACTCTCTAGGCTGGAGGCCCCGAGGGCAGGAGCTGTGCCCCAGGGTCCCGCCCAGGGCCCAGCACAGAGCAGGCACTCAGAAAAGGTGCACTGAATGAACAGGATTGCATGAAAGCCACAGAACAGCAAAGCTGAACAGGCACCCCAAGACGTTCTCACCTTATTTTATGGTCAAGGATTCCACAAAGGGCAGTGGAGAGGTGGGGTGGGGTGAGAGGTGGGGTGGGGTCAAGTACCAGAGCTCAGACTTGACTCTGGAGACAGAGGGAGCCACTCAAGATCTCAGAGTGGTGGAGTGATGTGATAATGTGGCCTGGGAGCCACTTTGGTTGTTTTTTGTTTTGTTTTTGTTTTTTCTTTCTCATGACCTGTGGCTTATTTGTGAGCAAAACTTGAATTTATCCATTTACAACTTATTTTATAATTTGTTGTAGCAATTACTTTCAAGACAAACATCTTATAACTAAGTAGAAGTTAAAAACAATGTAAAGAAAAAGAAATTGAGAACAATGCTATCAGACTTTAGTAGAGTAAAATCAATGAAGATTTCTTCCTACCGGGTTTTCTATGTAGCAAATTGATGTTTTATGTTTTTTGTTTTTGTTTTTTTTTATTTTTTTTTCCACATTTATTTATTTTTGGGACAGAGAGAGACAGAGCATGAACGGGGGAGGGGCAGAGAGAGAGGGAGACACAGAATCGGAAACAGGCTCCAGGCTCTGAGCCATCAGCCCAGAGCCTGACGCGGGGCTCGAACTCATGGACCGCGAGATCATGACCTGGCTGAAGTCGGATGCTTAACCGACTGCGCCACCCAGGCGCCCCGATGTTTTATGTTTTAACTTAGTTGATTTCTATTTCTTATTTAGTTTTTCCAATTAAAAGTACATAAAAACTTTTGTCTCTTTTATTTTGTTTTAATTTTTAATGTTTGTTTGTTTGGTTTGTTTTTTTTTTTTTGAGAGAGAGAGCAAGGGAGGGGCAAAAAGAGGGAGACACAGAATCTAAAACAGGCTCCAGGCTCTAAGCTGTCAGCACAGAGCCCGATGCGGAGCTCAAACTCATGCACCAAACTGTGAGATCATGGCCTGGGGCGAAGCTGGACGCTCATCTGACTGACCCATCCAGACACCCCAAACTTTATCTCTTTTAACTAGGATCTAGGGAGCCACTGTGGTTGGGTGAGTCAGGTCACTTGGTGACAATCAAAGGCTGGGGACAGGGAGAGATTGGAGGCTACATCTTCACATATGTTCTATTTAATGATGGTGAATTAGAACTCACTGTCAATTCTGCTCACAATTTATTTCATTCATTTGTTGCGTGCCTACAGCAGTTATAACATAGTTACCCTTTACTGAGGGCCTACAGTATACAAGGTGTCTTGCCCTCATGATTTAACTTAATCCTTAGCACTACCCTTTGAGATGAACACTATCACTTTCCAATTTATGGATGAGAAAACTAAGCTCGGAGAGATGAAGTTACTACCTGAGGCCTCAGAGAAATTGTGAGCCAGGCACTGCTTTAGCACCTGAGGATAAGGGACAAGGAGCTCACGGTCCAGTCGGGGCCAGAGGAGACAGAGAAACAGACTTGAGTCATGTGGTATGAGAAGTGCTGTAGCAGAGAGAAACACAGCGGGCTGAAGAGGCCCAGACCAGGCCCCCAACCACTCTTAGGGATGATGGATGACGTCTCATCGTGACAGCTGGCAGAAAAAACGCGGCACACGTTGGAAATAGGCCTACCCTCCTATGACTTACTTTTCTCTTTTTGACTATGCAAAACCTAGGAAGCAATGACTGAAGGCAGAAGGATAAATATGCGGGGCATTGCTGCATGCGATTCAAAAATCATCTTCACGCTTGTAGTCGTTTAACACAGAGGCTCCCGCATGTGACTTCCCAACAATGGGGACTGGCCCCACCTCTCTGCCTCAGGAAACTGTGGGGCCATTAAGGTAGTCCCCAGGATCCTGAGGGAGACAGGGATGACAATCCAGCAGCAGATGGCTCCACACAGGCCTGCCACGTAATTAAGTTGCTGTGAGAGACAGTGTAAAGAGATAAATGAATTAGTTGGGGGGGGGGGTCAGGCACCGAGGGTGCCGGCTGTAGGACAGCCAGCATCAAAGGGGGGTCAGGGACGAGACACCTCCAAACAGCCACCACTCTGCACTCGCAGCTGTGCCCGTGTGCACGGCTCAAGTGTGTGCACATGCGCTCTAGTCAAGCAGGGCGGCAGGGGGTTGGTAACAAAAGGACACGTAAGTCTGCTTTAAGATTAATCATGATAATGGTGATGGCAGTGAAAACAGCTTACATTACAGAGAATCTTGCCAGTGCCAGGAACTGTAGGAAGTACATTTATGCATTATCTCATTTAATCCTCCCAGAGACCTCACGAGGCAGGCACAGTTAGTACCATTCTCATTTTACAGATGAGGAAATAGGAGCTGAGGGTAGTTAAGTGTCGTGACCTTGGACAGCAGTAAGTGGAGATGCTGAGGTTAAACAAGAATAATACAATGAATAGCCGTGTCCCAGGACTGAAGAGGGGAACTCAGCTGAGGCACAGAGACAATACCGCATTCCAAAGGGAGGCACGCTGTCACAATGCAGAATTGCCAAAGGCCGAGAATAGTAACAGGGACAGGATATTGGTGAGAACTCTGTGTGCCAGCGAAGGGGCCACTTTCCCTCCAGCTGAAGTCAAGAGAGAGGCACAAGGACATCTGGATCTTAGGGGATGTGATAGTGACCCTCCTGAGTCAACAGGGACTCTCGTGAAAAATCTGAAGGTCAGAGATGGCTGGCTAGTCTGTCCAGGAGCAGAGACAGGGAGAAAGGGCTGTTCTGGGGGTGACTTGAGCCGTCCTGTGGTTAGGGCAAAGAACGTATGGTGCAGTTTCCCCGGGACCGAATAGCGTCAAGACAGCCACCCCAAGAGGCAAACATTTCAGAAGAAGCTAGAGGGACCATGGGACGCCCAGGGTGGAGGAGGGGGTGTGGAACCTGCCAAAGGGGATCCCCTTTTATCCCTTTAATCTCTCTCCTGCAGGAAGAGATCCATGATGGTGAGTGTGGAGGCCTCTAGAGAACCCAGCAAAACAGCCACAAGAGACAGTCCATCCTGAAAGCCTGCTGGTCCAGAGAGCAGCAATCACCGTGACCACGCCAGTCCCAGAAGAGCCCTTCCGTTCCCTTTGCCTCGTGCTCTTGCTACCTGAACTCCAACACTGGGCAGGTTGGATGCAGGGTGAGGGATGGGACAAATGAAGTAGAGGCCCCACCGCGGGCTTCTCCTCTGGAACAGGCCAGAGCTGCAGGAGGAGAAGAGGGATTAACTTTAAATAGACTGACATGGTGACTATGACATGGGATGGACATTTGAATGACAGAGGACTTTTATTTACTGAAATTTGCTGTATGAGTTACAGAACTTGCCCAAATTTTCAAGCAAGGGCAGCAGAGGAACCTGTCCCACAGAATAAATTTAAAAGGATCGTGGGAAGCAAAAATAAAGTCACCTTATAATTTGTTCAATGTAAAAGTCACATTTCAGTTAATGAAAACTTAGTGTATGCCAAAAGCTTTCATAATGGATTGACATACTTGGTCTAAATTCATCTCAGGCCAACCAGCCCTTCAAGATACAAGTTATTGTTCCTATTTTAGAGATTAGAACATGGAGGTTCAGGGGGGTAAAGTGAACTGTCTCAAGGCATAGAGCCAGCAAGTGGCTGCACAGGGCCCAAACTCACAGGGACTCCCAGTCTGGATCTTTCTATCATGTCTTTGCTTGGGACTGTGGCAGGTCAACCCAGTGCTGAAGAAAGTGTTTCCCAGGATGCGATTTTTTCTTAGCGTGCTCAAATCACAAGTGCATGTATTCTGAATCAATTCTGTTCTCATGCATGCAATAAAGATTCCACTACAGGGGCGCGTGGGTGGCGCAGTCGGTTAAGCGTCCGACTTCAGCCAGGTCACGATCTCGCGGTCCGTGAGTTCGAGCCCCGCGTCAGGCTCTGGGCTGATGGCTCAGAGCCTGGAGCCTGTTTCCGATTCTGTGTCTCCCTCTCTCTCTCTGCCCCTCGCCCGTTCATGCTCTGTCTCTCTCTGTCCCAAAAATAAATAAATGTTGAAAAAAAAAAAAAAGATTCCACTACAAAGGATAAACGGCTCTGGTCTATATACTGACACAAAAGGTACCTTTTTTTTTTTTTTTTTGAGGCCAAAAAGATTGGAGAGAAAACAGTTTATTCCATAGCTGCCATCACGTGACTGTTTGTCAAAGGATTAATATAAACTGCAGTAGTCCTAACTAAATACAACGATGAAAGGGGCTAGATCTAGATCTGAGTTCAAGTTTGTAAAACATGGCTGGAGATACACTGGCGGGCGCAATGATGGTGGCGCATGGAGACGGGTCAGTGAGACAATGACAGGAGGGAAGGTCTGCTGGGTGGGCAGAAGGATGGGGCGAGGAGAAAATCGGTCAGGGAGAGTAAATCTTGACACCAGAGCAGAAGTCCCAATTCTTGTTCCTAAGATGTATGTGTGTTTTATCATCTGTTGACACATTTTAAATACCCACAGCAATGAGCATTCTAGAGCAAGGAAGAGACCAGGACCTGCCCTAGAGAAGAACGCTTAACAAAAGCCCACTGTGGGATTTCAAATCTGCGTGTTGTGAGTGTGTGCGTGTGCTGTGCGATTGTGACTGTAACCACTACCACCACCACCATCATCACAGTCCCCATGCTCTGTCTCAACCCTCTCCCAGAGTCAGAGAACCAGCAGGTGACTTGGGCTTAAATATATCCCACCTTCACTGGTGAGTCTTGGGTCTTTGCCTGGGGAGCAGAGTAATGCTGGCCTTTCACAAGGAGTTGCAAAGTATGTTTTGGAAGAGTTTGTGAAGGCGTGGTATTAATTCTTCTTTGAATGTTCAGTAGAATTCGCCAGCTTATCTGGGCTTGTCATCTATCGTCTTGGGCACAGCTGATGAGTTGAAATGAACCTGTTTGTATAATTTTGCATCTTATCTAATTTATTATGAACATTTTACTTAAATAGTTCCAAGAAGCTACTTGATATATTATAGACTATTATAAAAGTCTAGACTGAAGGCCAAATTTCAGACAATATATATCAGGACTTGAATTTTATAGTTGTGACCTACTAGTCAGTCCTAAAAAAAAGTTCCTTCAAAGTCCTCCAGGCACCAAATAAAATTCACTCATCCGAGCCCTGCGCTGAGTTCTGGCTTCCTACTTGTGTCCTTTCTAAATTCATTATTCATTAAAAGAATCCATATATACATTTTAAATACAAAATGCTTAATTTAGAAAGGCTTCCAAAAAGGTAGTGAGTGATTTTAAGTGTTTCATTAATAACAAGAATCTACTATTTTTTTAAGAACAACTGTTCTCAAACTGAGTGACAAATATCACCAGATAATTTTTCTTTTTTTTTATTGAGAGAGAGTGCAAGCAAGCGAGGGTGAAGAGAGAGAGAGAGAGAGAGAGAGAGAGAGAGAAAGTCCCACTAGAGGCAGAAGGTGGGGGGGGGAGAGAAAGAGAAGTGGGGCTCACCAGAAGCAGGGCACACGTTCATGAGAAGCAGGGCTCGTGCTCACAAACTGTGAGATCATGACCTTAGCCAAGGTCAAATGCTTAACCGTCTGAGCCACCCACGCGCCCCAAGAATTTCTTAGTGATGATTTCTTTCTAGTGTTCCCACTCTTGAGGTGAAGCCCTGGAATCTGTATTTTAACAGGTTCCTTGGGTGATTCTATTATAGTTGGTCAGAGGAACGCACTTTGAGAAACACCACTTTGAAGTCATGGTGACCTCGTGGGTGAAAGGTGACAAAGAAAGAAATTAGTGTCCATAAAGGGCCCAGCACTGCCCCTGGCTCGAGGCAGCATGCCCACAGTTCCAGTGTGACTAGTATAATCTGAATCACCTTGAGGAGGGTTAAACCTGGTACAAATTTAATTGTTGGCAGGACTGTAAGCCTTCTCCAATTATTTTTGGTTCCTCTTCCACTATCCTCAGCAATAACAAGGCATGGCCTATCAGCAAGAGCTTGGGTTTGAAATCCCAAATAGGCCATTTACCAGCTGTGCAACTTTAAGGAAGTCACCTGGTCTTTCTACAGATGAGCCTCAGTTTCCTCATCTGTAAAGCAGGGATAATGTCATCGACCCTGCTGGGATAATGTGAGGATTGAATGAAATAGGGTAGAAGAGTTTTTCCTTTTTTTCTTTTTTTTTAGATTTTTGCTTGAGTATAGTTGACATACAATGTTCCATTGGTTTCAGATGCACAACATAGCGACTCAACTTCTTTATATGTTACGCTGTGCTCACCATAAGTGTGGCTGCCATCTGATGCCATACGACGCTACTATAAGGTCATTGGCTGTGCTCCTTATGCTGTGCCTTTTATCCCCGTGACTTGTTCATGCCGTAACTGGAAGCCTGTACCTCCCACCCCCTTCACCCACTTTGCCCCTCCCCCTGCTCTAGATGTATTTTTCTTGATTGACTTTTGCCCTTTGCCTAACCCGCTGCCCACACTCCTTCTTTGGATGGGCTCATCTAACACAGAGCCAGAGGGACACAGCACAGATGCACTTTCCCAGCTCTGGGGACGGATGGCTGCCAGGCCTTCTGAGCTAACAAAACTCATACATGAGAAGGGGGAAAGGGCAGATTCAAAGGCTGGTGACTAGAAGATTACAGTGACTGAAGATCAGATCCAGATCCAGCCTCTGTCGTGGTCTGCCTCTGAACACAAACCTCAACATGAGTCCTGTGAAATTTAGTTGAAGGAGAACATGCTTATATCATCAGGTGCTTTGATACATTTAGGGGGAGACAGGAAGGATATCAAGGTCAGGTCTAAAGGAGATCAATGAAAAGTGATCATTTCTGCTGTCCCAGGAGATAGGCACTGGGTATCTAGTTACGTTACTCAGCTGGAATAGATAGTATCATTCCAATCAGCAAATACCACTGGCAAAGGCATCTCTGGTCTATTTTGCTGCAATGGATACCAAGTGTGTGAGTGAGCAAATCTCTCGCAATGGGAAATTACCTCTGTGGGCACCGTATAGACATCTCTTACTTTATCAACGTTTATTTATTTTTGGGACAGAGAGAGACAGAGCATGAACGGGGGAGGGGCAGAGAGAGAGGGAGACACAGAATCGGAAACAGGCTCCAGGCTCTGAGCCATCAGCCCAGAGCCTGACGCGGGGCTCGAACTCATGGACCGCGAGATCGTGACCTGGCTGAAGTTGGACGCTTAACCGACTGTGCCACCCAGGCGCCCCAGACATCTCTTACTTTATATCCATTGGTTTAATCAACAGTCTAGAATTATGAGACAGTTTCCTTTGATTCTTTTTATACTCATTTCCTACTAGGGCTTTGGGGTTCAAATGATTAGTTCTGTCACCTGGGGAGCAAGTTACTTTACCTCACTGAGGTTTTACATTTCATTCTCACTTCAACCCAATTAACTCCATTCTATTTCCAGAAAAATGGGGTATCGACTGCCTGACCCAAGGTCGTGAGTGAGTTACAGCTAGCGAGTGATAGACCTGAACCCAGGCAGGCTTCCTCTGTGTTCTCATCCATTCCAACCTCTGGGGACTTGCCCAAAGACACCAAATTAGGTAGGCAAGAACTCTCAGATGTTCTTCTGGGTCTTTCCCTGTCCAAACATCTAGGATTATAATCTGCCAGAGGGAAGATTTGATGTGTAATACTCTGTAATTCTTGTGCAATAGTGTATAAAGAAATACCTCTCAAAAACAGTCGCAAATAAAAAACAGGTTCCATGAATTTTATATGCTCCCCTGATTCTTAGATGTAAATCAACATACCTATCCCCCTTCTCCCTTCTTTTTTCCCAGAATAAATATCTCCCAGTTTCCATCATTTCTGCTTCTAATGACTTTATCTTCTGCTGTTTTCTATTTTTGACTCAAAGAAGATATAGGGACCCCAGAGTTGTACATAAAACATTTTCAGATAAAGAGTAAGGCCTCTCTGGGCTACAAAAGAGTGGGGAGAGAACGGGAAGAAGAATGTAGAACCAACAGGAGAGTTAAGACTGGGGCAATGTCGTGGAAACTAGAGTCCCTCGTCCATCCAGCCAGCCAGCCAGCCAACAACCCCCGGGGCCTAGAATTTTAGAACTGGTAGACATTCCAGAAATAATTTAATGCAGTATGCCAACTTTACGGACTGGGGAAATAAAGCAGAGAGAGGGCAAGTACGTCCATTATGTCACATGGCAAAGTCGTGGCAGAGCTGGAACCAGCACTCCCAGGCCTCTCATTTCCTAGCCTGGGTTTAGTTTGGTTCTGTTCTGCTGTAGAATAGTCTTGATTATTTTAAAGATGCTGATATATATTGTCATCAAAAACAACAATAGATAATAGCTGCACAAAACCTAATAGCTTGGAACATACCTTTACATAAGCATTTCATTTGTGTTACCATTTACACGGCATTAAAAATTATTCCATTGTGTTCTTCAAATCTCTTGACGTTTGCCCATAAGTCCCCATCCCGTGGGACTCGTGAAGGCAAACGGTCTTTCCGGCAAGTCCACTTGCCTATTTGTTGTATGTGTCAACCCTCCTATAACTTGAAATTAAACTTCCCTCCCGTGGCAGACACTCTGAGCATATTTCTGATTTTCTGTCAGTATTTATTGAGGGCTCACTGGATGATGCTCAGTAATTCACTGCTTCATTTATTCAACATATGTTAACCTAGATGCCGTCGATAGGAGGTCGGGATACAACAGAGGGTAGACTAGACAACATCCCGGCTGTCTTGGAGAGCAGCGACTTACGTTCCAGTGAAGGGGATCAGCAATAAACCAATAGGCAGTTATACAATACGCCAGGTGGCGCGAAGTTCTAACAAGACTAGTAATGGTGACAGAGTCACGTGGGCTTGTAGGTACGTATATGTGTGCTGTGTTACCTAGAGTCAAGGACAGCCTCTCTGAGGAAGTGACGTGAGCAGAGACCTGAAGGAACTGCGCCTCGTGGAAATCTGGTGAAGGAGCACTCCAGGCGGAACGCTAAGACCCGGAGGCAAGAGGTGTGTGTGAAGAACAAAGGCCAATGTCACCGGAGTGGAGCTAACAAGGGGAATGGGGGGAGGAGTGGGAGATCAGATCAGAGAAGGAAGGGCGGGTGGGGTAGGGAGGGCACCGCACATCAGAATGAGAGATTTGATTTCATTTCTCGTGAGAGGCAGAGCCACTGGAGGATTTGGGCACTCATCTGGCGTGGAGTGGCATAACGTGCCTTTTGTTGTAGAAGGTTAAGAACAAGGAGGAAGCAGGGAGACCAGCTAGGAGGCTACTTCAATATTCCAAACGAGAGATTACAGTGGAAGCGGCTACAGTGGCTGTGTCCCTGTCACCAGGCCAGGCAGGAGAGACTCTGAGTAAAGATATTTGCTGAATGCTTGAACGATATTATACAGGAGGCATGTAAAAAGTGCTAAGGGTAAATAAATGAGAAGATTTATTCTACCTCTGGGAGAGAGGGCAGCAATGTGGAAGGAGACATGAGTTGAGTCTTGAGGACTAAGAATTCACCAAAGATGGGACAACGGCCTCCTCATGGCCAAAAGGGTAAAAGCAAATTCCACAAGGACCCCAAGGTGGCTGCACTCAGGGTCCTGGAGGGGAGGGAACATGGGGTGTATGGCAGTCAACGAAGCCAGATGGTAGGGAGCCCAGGTCGACCACGCTAAGGACCCCTAACTCACATTTCTCCAGTCCTCATGCCAACAGCCGTGCCAGGTAGACCCCGGCAGGACATAGGCTCTGCTCCCAGGAGCTTCTGTCCTGGTTTCAGGAGATGGGACTGTGAGGTGCAGGCACTGGGGACCAATGGCCAGGATACTAGTCCTTTAGTCAGAGCGTGTGTCTTTTCCAGTTCCCATGACGCCCTCCCCCCACGTTTCTCCCACGCCCCCATGGGCAGGGGCAGGGGCAGTGGCAGTGGTGGGGCACGTACGGCCGGTCATGGCTGCTGCTGGGGCTCCTCTTTACTGGAACTTTCAGAGTGCCTCCACTCACTTAGGAATGGGCTTTCAGACCACAGGGGAACTTGGCTCTTCAGAGAAACACAGATTGATTAAGAGATATGCTGACACCTTCCAAAACACCGTGCAGGAAAAATTCTCCCTTTTCTTTTAATGAGGGCTTAAGGGCTATTAAAACTTATTTGTCATTTGTAATCTTGTAGCTATAAAGAGACGCCCTTGCATTATTCTTTCCTAGAGCTTTCTCACACCAAATTCCTAATGAGGTAATTACCCTCATAATAATTACTGCCTAATTACTGGGGAAGCGGGAAGGAGAATGTGGAACAAAGTAAGCAGCTGCAATTTGGATTGTTATGTCAGAGATCTGATAAAAATGATCTCTGTGAAAGTCAGTAAAGCGAACGCTTTTTTAGTTTATGAAACGAGAGATACATCACCAGGGTTTTATAAAAGTAATTAGTTCGAAGCATGCCTTTTAACCTCACCCTGGGGATCTAGCATCTTCTTGGAGGGAGTCTGGCTGAGGAAGCAAGGGGAGCCTGTAACCAAACGGAGCCCGCTGAAACCCCACGCACACCTTCCTTCCCACGACACCTTATACAAGTGACTGAACATGCCTGGGCCTCACTTTATGAAAGTAAAATGTGGGAAATGTACCTGCTAGGTTTTCTGTGAGGACTGAAAACATCAACCCCCAGGCCAAACAAGCGGGGCTTACCAAGTGCTACTTTGACCACTTTGAATCACCATCCGTTCATACAGCATCTATCTGCCAAAAACCCAATTAGGCAAGGCCAGAGGGCTCCGCAATTATTCAATAATTCTTACCCACGTATTTTCCCTCGAGAGTGCCAAAATCACTTTGGGTTAGTCTGTCGGTTCATATTTTTAGAAATTTGAGGTAAAAATAGAAACTCGTGCGGATAAACATGGAATTTGAAATTGCACAGCTGCATCGGAGGCCAAGCTGTGAGCGGAGGCTGCTCGCAGTCTGAGGACTGGCTTCTGGGCTGCGCTCGCCCTGAGGCCTGTGGGAGCATCTGTAACATGAGCCTCCCCTGGCAGCCAGGCTCAGACGGCCAGAGTGCAGGAGGCAGGGCTTCTGGTGCTATCTCTTTGTTGTGTGTGCGTTTAACACCTGCCTCAGTGGACAGACACTACGCCAGGCAAGCAACCCAAACATAATTCTTGCCTAAGGAGCTTCCGGGCATGAGAGCCCGAAGCAGGTGTAAGCTATAGTTGTAATAAGTACACAGAATCCTCTTTACATGTACTTTACCCTCTGGATTCTAGAATGTGCCTAGCACTGTTTTCTCTAGGCTGATCTCCAACTTTAGTGTTCCTGGAATCACCTAGAGTGGGAGTGAGGGGCTTGTTAAGATGCAGACTCCTGGGCTTCACCCTTGCAGCCTGATTCTGGGTCCCAGTGTTTGTTTAAACAAACACTACAGTTCTAATATAGGTCCATGCACTGTGCACAGTGAGAGAAACATGGAGCTAGTTACTTGATCTGCATAACAACTTTGGGATATAAGCAGAATAAACATTATTTGGAGGGTTTAAGTAATTGACCCCAGGTAGGCAACTTGCCAATGAGTGATAGGAGCTTGGACAACCCCCCCCCCCCCGCCCCGCCCCGCCACATCCCTTCCCCTCCTCCCACCCAGCCCGCCCTGCTGAAAAGCCATTGCTTCCATTAAACCTTTGTCAGAACAAGTATTCTTAAAATAATCTCATTTCCTTAACACCCAAAGTGTGCTTCTTTTTTGTTATTTACAGCCTTGCACCTCATAATGCTACAATTAAGTATCTCCCTTGCCTCCGTGTATTAAGCACGTCTTTTTTATTCAGGTGTTTTGGCATCTGGGGCCTTACTGACCCTGGGGAAACAGCTCCCCACCTCCACTCCAGGGCTGCCATTCCTAGGGGTGGTAAACACGCCTTTCATATGCAAACCAACCAATCCAATGCCCAGACCCCAAACACCTCCTTTATTGGGCTCTCACACTTGGGCCACTATCCTCCTACCCTAATCATCACGGGGCTAGGTACCAGAAGACTATGGACATATGCCCCGGAGTCCACTGAAATTATTCAAGCCAGCCACTCCTAAACCTGCTTAGCCTGCTTATCCTGCCTGACCCACCTCTCCCTGGGAAAACCACATTTCCCCTCACTCCTTCCGCCTCCTGACCAATCCTGGTGCTTCCCCATGTGGCCTTCCTTGCACGGTGTGGTGTAGGCTGCCCCCTCCTCTGAGAATAAGCTATCTTTTCAGTGGCAGTCATCTCCTGACCTGCTGGCTTACCATGCCTGAGTAAAAATCAAGCCCCATTTTTAAAGCGGTCTCCCCTACTCAGCCGGAAGTGACTTGAGGACAAATGCTTTCTCTCTAACCAACGATTACATTAACGCACTGTAGTGCTCACCTTGGGTGTTCAAAACATATTTGTTGAATTCATTTGAAAAGTCAAGAAGCTTAAACGAAGCCTTCTATCAGTGATTCTGTTCACTCTGGGTGTTAGAATTTTAAGTCAATTTTTAAGCTGCTCCCAAACTTCTGTTGTTCTTCTCAAGCCAAGTGTAAAAGCGAATGGCAGACTGTGTGGGATGCTGGGTTATCGCAGGCTCCCTTCAATCATGCAAGGAAAGTATTTACTGACACTGAGATGAAAAAGAGGCCGTTCCAGCTTCCTAGTTTGCCATGAACACAGACAGTACTGACTCACAGATAAACTCTTAAAAGGACAGAAACATTTAAAAGGGCACATTGTGTGGCAAGCCCACTGGGACACAGAAGTGGGCTTCAGAGCAGGAAATTGAACCTAAGTCTTTTTGGACTCCTGGTCCAGTGCTCTCTTCTCTCGCCCCAAGCGACCTGGTGCTTCCACTTTTGTTTTGCTTGCTCACATATTTCACATCCCATCACACAGGACACCGACTCATAGGTACATACTTAAAAGGACCATATTTAAAAGGGCGGAAACATATCGAATAAAGTAAATGCAGCTTCTTACAGTGTCCCGAATGGGCTAACTTTGGGGAATTTCTGAGAAACACTCTGATTTAAATGGCATCTTGGTCTCACCAGCAGGTTTGCACATTTCACCTGGGGAGATTCACTTTTCCCTCAGATGTGAGCGGTCACTTGGAGACACAGCACCTGCCCTTGGGGCATAAGTGCTCCTGGAACAAGAACGACAGGCCGCTGGTTGTACCAGTAAATTAAGGAGAAATGACCCAGATATACATTTCTTACCCTGTTAGATCTCATTCTAGGGTCAATACAGCATTTTAAATCTTAGTGCTCTTTTCAGATGTATCTAAACAAAACAGTTCCGCCCTCTTTTCCTCCTGTCAGATGCATTTTTTTCCCCTTTATGCCCAGACTTCGTCAGAGTGAATGAAACACACAAGAAATCCCCAACTCAAAACTGGTGGTGAAGCTAAAGGGGTGCCATCAGCTAAGACAGCACAGCAGCGTCCACTTGGGAATATCCATGTTGGATCAGTTTGTCATTTTGGCCTCCGCCATCCATTTTTAAGCAGGCAGGTCTGGGATGTGAGGGCAGGTAGGCATCCAACTCCAGATCCCATGCTTGTTTCTCAAAGTAAAATCCCTGACTCAAAAGACCTTTCTGGAAGGCAGAATACAGAACTGGAAATGCATGGTTTCAACCTTACAAAAATATGGAGGGAAAAAGATGAACTAACACCAACATGACAGCATCTGCTTATGAGTGGTGGGATCTGAGGTGACTGACATTTTCATTTTTACTTGTCTGCTAATCGTACTGTTTTGAAAAACTCAATTTCCCACTAAAGGAGGGGGGAAGAGAGGGAAGGAAGAAGAGAAGAGGGAGGGAGGGAGGGACAGAGAGAAATACCAGTGTTCAGATTGCCTCAAGCGTCCTCCCGAGCACCGCTGTGCGAGTCCGTGATGTCTGCAGGCTTCCCCGGGGCGCCCGGCTGCTAGGTCATCTGTGCTCAGCCCCACCCCTGCTCTCACAGCTGACCAGTCTCCCGCTCCACCCAACACACACAAGTCTGTCACTTTCCATTCCACTTGATTTCCACTCTCCCCCCTGGCTGGTGGCCATGGAGTCCTCTTGGCAACCTCCATGCTGGTTCCCATGGATACCTTCGATTCCCAGACAGGCGGCTGCTCGGAGCAGATGGTCGTTGGCACTGTGCGGGGAACAGGCTGAGGGGACATCTGATTTATCCAGCACCCTGCATCCTTCTGCTCACCCCGTCCCCAACACACTGTGCACAAGCACGCACGCACGCGCGCGCGCACACACACACACACACACACACATCTTCCCCCAGATCTTGCTGGCTTCTGGCCTTGACAAGGAACCTGGAACATTTCAAATATAACAAACAGCACAACACCAATTGCTAACATTTATTGAGCACCCATTCTCTGTCAATGATCTATAAAGTGCTTTGCATAGAAAAGGAAGGAAATAATTTACCAGGACAGTTTAAGGAGTTCAGTTTTCTGACCCAATTCAAACATGGCTATTTGGACCAAGTCTTTCTGGGATTAGTGTGGACCGCTGTTGACATGCATAAGGACGATGTCTGAAGTGCACTGAAATTTCCGGTTCTGTGCCCAGCCTCAGATATTCAGATTCAGAAGGTCTAGGGCAGGACACAGGAGTCCGGGATGGTGCTGAGGAACCTGCACTGTGAACGAGCACTCCATGCGATTCCAATGCAGGTGGTCTGGGCCACTCAGAAGAAAGCCTGCCCTAGCTCAGGGATTCTCAGACTTTAGAGTGCCCGTGAGGTCTTGTTAAAATGCAGTGTGACTCAGCATGTCCGGGGCAGCATCTGAAATTCTGCATATTCAATCAGGTCCCAAGTGAGGCTGACAGTGCAGGTCCATCGACCACACTTTGAGCGACAAGAACCTAGAGGGTCAGCCCCCCAGAGACTAGTTCATACAACGTTTACCTGCCAAAAGCCCAATTAGGGGCCAAATGCCAAAGGATGTAGCAATAATTTAATAGTGTGGTTCAGAAAGAATGCAGAACGCTAACCCCCCTTCCTGCCAGCGCACTCCACAAACAGGACTATATCCGACACACCCACTGGCACAAGAGTCCTTGACACAGTGTCAACTGTGTCCAGATTTCCAGTCACATCCTTGCCATTCCCTGCCAGGAAGTCTACACCCAGGCCTCCCATACCATCCCTGTTTCCTATGCTTGGTTTCTCACACCTCTTGCTTTCTCACACCGGCTTTTGCACACGCTGTTTGGGGTGTCTGGAATGCACTTCTCCTACCACTCAATGTCCGTCACCGAGCACCTTGCTGACCACCACAGCATCGTGGGATGCCCTGCTTCTGACCTTGGCCCTTTTCAAACCTCCCCTCCCAGATGCCAGACAGGTCTCTTGAGAATGCAAATCCAATCAATCATTCTCTTGTTTAACATCTTTCAATGGTCCCCTGGAGCTTTCAGTCTCTGGGGTCCACAAGACCCTTCATAAATTAGCTCAGAAGCCCTGGGATCTAGCTTCCCTCATTCTGTTCCATCTGCCTGAGATACCTCTTTCCACTTTACGCAGCAGACTTCTACTCAACCTCAGAACCCTGCTCAAACATCAGTCCTTCAGAAGATTTCTGTACCTATTTCAGATGCCAGTAGTGTGCTGAAGGCAGCTCATACTATCTTGAGAGAGCCAACTATTAAATTCCCTGAGCCAGTTGTTAAGCACGGCCATTATAAAATATTTAATTATATAAATACAAATTAAACAGGGGCGCCTGGGTGGCTCAGTGGTTAAGCGTTGGACTTTGGCTCAGGTCATGATCTCACGGTTCATGGGTTCAAGCCCCGCATCGGGCTCTGTGCTGGCAGCTCAGAGCCTGGAGCTGCTTCAGATACTGTGTCTCCCTCTCTCTCTCTCTGCCCCTCCCCACTCGTGCTCTTCATCTCGCTCTCAAAAATAAATAAAGATTAAATTTTTTAAAAATAAATACAAATTAAATAAATTAGATAAAATACATAAATAAATTATATAAAAATAAAACATTATATAAAAAATAAAAATCAAAAATCAAAACACATCACTTTATAAGGATTTTACCACATGTTACTATTATCTATGCTCTTGAGCTGACTTAGGACTACTGTACCTACTGGACGGGAACACCCCATACTGATGACTTCTACACAGCTCTTCCCAAGCCCCCAGTAGGGAATGGTGCATAGGCGCTTGGAGTCAGTCATGGTGGGAGTACTGACAAATGCTGCAAACCAAAGCTAGGTTTATTGTCTCCTTGGCTGTTTAGACTTAAGAAAGTAACAGAGTACAACGTTAATGATGCAGATTGCACTTAAAAAGTATGTCATGTCTGTAGCTGTTACATTGTGGACAGCACACACACAAAAAATGAGGAAATATTTTTTCCAGTACTCAAAATGATTATCTGATTGAGCCAAGGAGCTCACAGCACCCCCTAATGAGTGAAATTCTGACACGTCTTCAGGCATCTTCACTGCTTCCCTTTCACCTTCTCCTCAAAATAAACAAAAATACCAGCCAATGCTTATGTCAGAACTACACTCGTTTGCCAGTAATTTGAGTGACTTCTTTGTTGGAAAGAATAGACAGATGGATGATGTCAAAAGCAGCTCCTCTCCTAGGTAGCTTCTGACTCTATATATTACACCTTATATTCTCAACACCCTGGATAACAAGAATTCTTATTCTTAGAGGTGCATGACTATAAACTTATTTTCTGTCTTTGAGGTCCCTCCCAAGAATCCTGCAGTGCTCTGAGCTTCCTCCCGGCCCGTTCTGGAAGTGCTAAGCATCAGTACCCAGACCCTTGTCCTCCAGTTTCCCACTGATGGCCTTGGTAAATAATCCGCTCAGGCTCTGGTTTCCAACAGTGTACACACCATTACTATAATGGGAATGGTGTGACCTAGGGAGAGGGAGATACAGGCTTTAGAGGGACTGTTCAGGGCTGCAAATTATGCCTTCAGTTATTAGCTGTGTAACCCTGGAAAAGATATCCAACCTCTCTGAGTCTCAGATAGCAATACTTATGGGACAGTGTTGGGAAGACTAGACATAATGTACAGAAAGCTGTTACTATTGTTTCTACTGCCGCTAATATTATTCATGATACTTTTATTGGGTGCCGATACTAATCAAGGCAGTTTACAGGAGAGTAGACTCCTCATAGGCAACAATGGGGCCAGAGTATGTGGAGTGATATTTTTAAAGTGCTAAAAGAAAACTAATGTCTACCTAGAATTCTTCACTCAGCTAGCTATCACTAAAGTATGAGAATGAGATAAAGATATTTTGGACAAAGGGCATACATACTTCCAGAAGGCAAGGGTGGGATTCAAAAAGCAATGGTGAGCAAAATACTACTGAATATTGAGGCAAATCTAAATAAGCATTGGACCCAAAAATTTAATTACTAATTATTTCTAAATTAGAGGACTTATAAAGCAAAAATGAGCTAAACTATAAGACAACAATAACATGGAAGTTGGAGGGGTGGATCAGTGGTAAAGCCTGGCCAACCTGAAACTGTAAGTCAGATCTACAGATTTAAAAATAAGGGTAATCACACACACACACACACACACACACACACACACCAACGACCACCTAGCAAAAACCTAGAAATAAAATGCATAAGTTCTACACAGAAGGGAATATAGAAAAAATTAATCCATTCAGTAAAAGGCTGAGATAGATCAAAGAAGGAACAAAGCAAAATCATGGTAAATAGAAAATCCAAGAAAATCTGAAAATAATTAACAAGAGAATTCATCAAGCTTACAGGCACCAGGTAAATATACAGCAATCAATATTGTTCCTATACATCACCAACAAAGGTAACCTTTGTTGAAAGTTTACCAAAAAAAGGTAACCAAAAAATCTCAATCACGATAGCAACAAAATCTAGAAAATGTCTAGTATAAAGTAACGAAAAAAGACCTTTTTTGAAGGATACAAAAGACGACCTGAGTAAATGTATCTTGATTATACCTGGGAAGACTCACTATGACACAGATGTCAACTTTCAGGTAAACCTATAACTTTAGCCCAAATCTAATCAGAATCTCCATAAGTAATTCCGGTAGCTGAAAACTAAGTCCCAAATAAATATGGTCGTGTGAACATATAAGTAAGGCCAAGACAATTCTAAAAGAGAACAACCAAGGGAGAGACCTGTCCTGTTAAAAATCAAAGCACATTACACATTACAAGGCTATTGTGATTAGTATCAAGTGTGGTATTTGTTAGGAATAGACAAATAGGTCAATGCAACAAACGAGAGAGCCCAGAAACCCACACAAGTGAGGGGACTTGCCATCAGAGAGAGAGAACTGTTTACATCAGTGAGAACAAACGGCCTGTCAAACAAATGAATTTGGGGTCTCTGGCTTTCTACATAGCAGAACACGGAAACGTATTCTTATCTCACACTCATATCCATGAAAACTCATTCCAGATGTGCTACAAGCCTGAGTGCGAAGAATAAACCTTGAAACAATCGGAAGAAAATATAAAAGACACAGGTCTATCACTTTGGGAGTAAAGGATTTCTGCAATTAGAAATGAAAGGCACAAACCACCCAGGCAGGGACTAAACATACAGAGCACAGGAAGATGAAGAATTTCCGTGTTACCAAGACACTATAATCGCAGGTGAAAGACAAGCCACGGAGATTAGTCATCAGAATCAGTGCAGGTCAATAAGAGAAAGATCACACTCTAATAGGACGATGGGCATGGGGTGTGAGCATGCAGTCCGCAGAAAAGGAATTGCAGATTTTGATGAACACGTGGAAAGCTTCTGAATTTCACCGAAAATCAGGGAAATGTGAATTAAACAATGACCATTGTCACACAATGAAACTGGCAAAATTTTAAAGGTTAACATTATGAGAAAAAGGGGATACTTTTTACACTATTAGTTGAAGTATAAATGAGTCCAGCCAGTAAAAAGAGCAATTTTCCAATATCTAGTAAAGTGTTTAACCCAAGACCCACCAATTCCTCTTTGAACTCTTAATTATATTCACAGAGAGACATTATAAAGATACTCACTGTAGCATTATTTTTGATAGTTAAAAATTAAGAAAACCTGGGGGGTGGGGGGGAGGGTAGGTGGGTGGGTGGGTGATGGGTATTGAGGAGGGCACCTGTTGGGATGAGCACTGGGTGTTGTATGGAAACCAATTTGACAATAAATTTCATATATTTAAAAAAAAAGAAAAAAAATTAAGAAAACCTAATATATAGAGAGTAAGAAAAAGAATATGTGATCTATTCAGTGCTGGCAGGTTATACAGCCATTGAAAGGAAGGAACTATGTATAAGTGGGTGTTTATGCCCACATGGTTGTATTTTTTCAAGATATGTGATGCTGGGTAAAAAAAAAAAATAGTCACAGAATGATACACATTGTTAGATGTCATCTAAGTAAATACACACACATATAGCAATGCCTTTTGCATTTTATTCGATAACGAGATATACACCCCCTGGGGCGCCTGGGTGGCTTAGTCGGTTAAGCATCCCACTTCGGCTCAGGTCACGATCTCAGGCATTGGCCTCTGTGCTGACAGCTCAGAGCGTGGAGCCTGCTTCAGATTCTATGTCTCCCTCTCTCTCTCTGTTCCTCCCCCACTTGCACTCTGTCTCTCTTCTCGCTCTCAAAAATAAATAAAGATTAAAAAACAGAGAGATATACAACTCAAAGTCATGAGAGGTAGCCTCCTGGGGGCAGAGGGAGGAGCAGGATGGGTCTGGGCCAGATGGACAAACAGAACTTTTTTTTTTAAGTTTATTTATTTATTTTGAGAGAGAGAGAGAGAGAGAGAGAGAGACAGACAGACAGACAGAAAATCCCAAGGAGGCTCTGAGCTGTAAGCACAGAGCCCAACTCCGGGCTTGATCTCATGAACCATGAGATCATGACCTGAGCCAAAATCAAGGGTCGGACACTTAACTGACTGAGCCACCCAGGCACCCCGAGAACTTTATTATGAATAAAAAATGTTTTAACACAAAAAAGACTGGAAGTAAATATAACAAAATGTTAATTTTTAACATTCTGGGTGGGGAGAATATGGGAGTTACGCTATTCTTTGTAGCATATTTTTTAAAGTTCAAAGGATAAAAAAAGGAAAGGGAAAGGGCTTTGAAGATTCCTTGGCCAAGGTGCCGGCAGATATTTAGGAGGGAACAAGAATGATATCAAAAAGATGCAACCACATCCTTGGCCGCGAGCTAACTCTCCAATGTCATCGGAGTTTCCCACCACAGTTGTGCTCTCTCCTCTGCCCTGTGTTCTCTACTGCAACCCTCAGAACAGGGCGCTTTGGCATCTGCACTGGGGTCTTTAAGGGGATCTTGGAGTGTGGTTCCCTAGCGGCCCCGCCCAGAAAGACAAGATGCTAGAGGGGACTTGCCCAACCCCTTAGTGACAGGCCAGGAAATGAAGCCAGGAGGAGGAGCTCCTGCGGGGTCACACAGAAGGCGGGGCAAGCATCAAGGCTCACCTTCATCTTTCAGGGCTCAGCTCAAACACCACTTCCTCAGATGACAGCTCCAAGTCCTGGTCTAGGTTAGGCCTGTCAGCTCCCATTAAACGCTCTCCTAGCACCTTGTACTGTCCCTGCCTACAATTCATCACAGCTGTATTTAATAATTCGCGATTGGCGTGCACGCTTAGCTCCATATCTATCATTATACTGCTCACTCCATGGCGAACTGCATCTATCTCGTTCATAGCTGTAATCCAAGAACTTCGTTCGGAGCCTGTTCCCTGAGGGACTAATCTGTCTAAACCTGTGTGCATTCAGATTCCCCACTCATTTTTGGTATTAATATTTAAAATTTCAACTGCAAAGACCTAATGACTTATAAAATATGTACATATCCATGCAACCTATGACATGTATAATATTGCCCCACTCTCTGGAGAAGGAAACTCAGGTTCAGAGACTTGAAATAACTACACCAAGGTTACATAAATACTAAATGGAAAGGCTGGGATTTGAGCGGATGTGTATCTGATGCCAATACTTTTGGTTAATCCACTGCACCGTGGCTATCAGATCAGTAGCTGTGATTACTAAGTTCCCTTATGTTCTTTGCTTTTTCTTCAGAACTCCTCCCTCTTCGATCACCCCCAGCCCTAAAGACCTTTCTTGGTTAAAGGTATTCATGCTTCTGCCACTGCATCATCTCCTCCTGCCTCTTCTTTTCCATCCTCCTCCTCATCATTATCATCATCACATTTCCCCCTCCTATTGAAGTAGGAACAGACACAGAGTAAATCAGAATGTGCCAAACTGTGGGCCTCACCATCATATACCCAGAGCCTAGCTTAGGGTCTTATTCATAGGAAGTCCTCAACAAATATGAATTGAATTGAGTTGAATTGAATTGAATTCATTCATTAACAAAGTAATACTCTCTACCCAAATTCCTCCATCTAGATAGAGATTAAGGTAGCATTTATAAAATACCATCTTCTCATGGTAGACCTCTCTTCCATGCTTTTCCTAAGTGCTGAATCCTGAGCAAGTGAATTGTGACCTTTTAATGCACCTTTTAATCACACTTATTCCTTGTCTATTTTTTTTTAAGCCTTGTTCCAGCTCCCAGGAGAACCCCACACAAAATTGTCGTAGCAGCCACAGGCTGATATTACTTCACAATGGTGACTCTTGTACCTTGTATCCTTGGTTGCTACTAGAGATGGGTTGGTTACCCATTATATATGAAGACAAAGAAACTCTCTCACACATACGTCAGTGCCCCGTTGCTTTTCAGTTGTAAGGAAACAAGAGAGTGACTATGTCACTTAGGAAGAATAAATGATGTGCTAAATAAGAAACAGTCAAACCAAGTATTCTCAGGCACTCTTTTCAGAAGGTTATTTGCTACTTAAATACAGAGTCTGAAACTTGGTAGCACGGTGTTCTGTCCTCAACAATATAGATCAGAGATTGGCAAACTATTGTCCATGAGCCAAATCCAGCCCTTGACCTGATTCTGTTCAGCCATGAGCTAAGAATCATTTTTATAGATAAATATTTGCCATCAATATGATGAGAGCGAACACTAACTTTGAACCTCATTTCAGCAAATGTTATTCCCTGTAAAAACCCCATTCTTCTCATTAGTAGACCTATATGACAAAATACTGTATTTTATTATTATTATTATTATTATTATTATTATTATTATTATTATATTTTAAATTTAAACACTAAAACTTCTGGGAAATTTGTTCTCTCTCTTGTTATAAAACATATGAGGGCTGCCCACGCCTAAAATATATATTATCTATCCCTTTACAGAAAGTTTGCCAGTTAATGCTCTAGACATTTCCAGATTCATCTCCTGCCATGTCATTCCTCATCCTCAGAACACTTGTCATATATAAATATATGTGGCTCCCCAAATACATATCTCTCTCTCCATGACCCAGCTGTCCCTTCTGCCTGGAATGTGCCTCCTTTCTGCCTACCTGATTGTTTTGCCTACAAAATCAGGCTGATCCTTTAAGGTCCAGCCCAGATGCTACCCTCCTTTCTGAAGTCTTTCCTGATCCTTCAAGTCAGACTCAGAAATACTCACAGAAAATCTTTGACCTAAGAATTTCATGGTTCTTTTCCCAGAAATTCAGAATGTGTGCATACACAAGGGCAAAATTACCTCTTTATATTAGCTGAGTGGTGCTCAAACCCGTCTGGGATAATGATGATGAGAATAGTTACCATTCATTGAGCACTTACTATGAGCTAGGTACTATGCTAAGTACAGTCCATACATCCACTCATTCATTTGTTCAATTAATTTCTATTAAGCATCTCCTAAATACCATGCACTAAGCTTGGTGCTGGGGGTGCAATGGTAAATGAGATAGATAAGAGAGTCACAGACTTAATGGAATATTTAGTCTTCCAACAACTTTGCAAGGCAGGTATTATTGGTTCTCTTTCACCAATGAGGGAACAAAATCAGAGAATAGAGGTTAAGTAACTTGCCCGAAGTCATATAGTTAACAAGTGGTGAGTAGAATCTGAACAAAAGGCCCCCGATAAAGCTAGACATCTAAGAGGAGCTGAAAATTACTAGTCAGTATTGTACTCTTAAGTGGCCTTCTTTGTTATCTCATTGTTAAAGACCTTGAGGAAGGAATATATAGTTCCTAACCTCTTCCCTTCCCAATGGAACTAACTCCGGGCTTTTGACACAGTGCACAGGTACACCTCCTTCAGGAAGTGGTCCCTGATTCAGATTGAGTCAGACACCCCCCTTTCCTCTATGTCCTCTCGTTATCTTGTGCATATTTCTACTATTGAACATACTACCAACACTATAACTTTCTTAATATGTTTCTCTCACTAGACCAGGAACTTTTAGGACAGGTACTATGTGTAATTCACTTGTGTACCCAGGTCCTAATGTGGTGCTTGATAAGTGACAGATGTTTGCTGAGTGAATAAATGAAAGACTTTCATTGGTAGCCTACTCTATTCCATTCTCTCAGTGATAACAATAAACGTGGCCGGTGCTTACTGTGATGGCTGAGAGTGTTACCTCCCCCTATCTTCATCACGACTCTCGAAGTGCAATTGTCTCCATTTTACGGATGAGAAAACTAAAGACTTTCTCAGTGTCACAAAGATTTTTAAGTTACACAGAAATGATTCAAACCCAGTTTGAGGGGCGCCTGGGTGGCTCAGTTGGTTAAGCATCTGACATCGGCTCAGGTCATGATCTCACGGCTCGTGAGTTCAAGCCCTGTGTTGAGCTCTGTCTGTGCTGACAGCTCAGAGCCTAGAGCCTGCTTTGGATTCTGTGTCTTCGGATCTTTCTGCCCCTCCCCCGCTTGCACTCTCTCTCTCTCTCTCTCAAAAATAAATGAAGATTAAAAAAAATATTTTAGGGGCGCCTGGGTGGCTCAGTCGGTTAAGCGTCTGACTTCAGCTCTGGTCATGATCTCACAGTTTGTGAGTTCAAGCCCCGTGTCGGTTCTGTCTGTGCTGACCTCTTAGAGCCTGGAGCCTGCTTCAGATTCTGCGTCTCCCTCTCTCTCTGCCCTTCCCCCACTTGCATTCTGTCTCCCTCTCTCTCAAAAATAAATAAACATTAAAAAATAAAAATAAATTAAAATAAACTAAAAAAACATTTATTAATTTTTTTTTTTAAACCCAGTTTTAATGGTCAGCAAATCCTTCACAGGACACCAGGATGCTTCCCAGGACTCATCCCACCATCCCATCCGTGAATCTTCCAACAGAAGTAACCAGCCCTTATTGTGACTCTAGAGAGCTCTGGCCCCTGATTTGAAAGCTCAGCAGGCCCTGCCTGGTATTTTAGATACTTGCATCCATGTTACCTGCCTCACAAGATGGCAAGCTCCTGTGAGCGGGGACTGTGTGCTCTGCACATTAAATCCTAGCCCATAGATGCAATCTTTTGCATGCTCTGAAGATGCTGCATTGAACTTGGAATAAAAATAATATTAAGCGCACTGCATTATGATTATGATAGTATGATCAAATAAATCCAACCTAATTCCCTGCTTTTACAGTATAAGCCTCTTTCACAATGGACTAAAAGCTCTGAAGGATAGGAGGGATTTAGAAGGAAGATGGGAGGAGGGCAAGAGAGAAAACCGAGCAGAGTCCAGCCGTGGTTACATGTGGGGCTTGTCAAGGCCCAGCTCAGTCTGTGATTCGGCTAGATCACCTGCTTGGACCCCCCCTGATTTTAATGTGTAACCAAAACGGAGAACCTCCAGGAAAAAGCATCAGGTGTGTGTGGGGAGCAGTGGGCAAAAATGCTGCAAACAGCAGATAGCTCGGATCCTTGAAGGCCTTGACTGCAGTCCGAGGTACTGGGCCTTGCACTGGAGGGGAAGGGAATCCCCTTTACCCTAGTTTTCATCTTTAAAGAGAGAGAGAGATTCACTTTAAAGTCATTATGAAGTCTAAATAAAAAGATATGTTAAAGCAATTGGCACGGAGTAAGCACTCGGCAAACGAGGTCGAAATTCAATGACGTCTCTGTTCTCGCTAATGTGCTCCAACTTTGCTTTCTACCACTGTCTATCTTACATCTGCTACGATGGTTTAAGAGAACAGTTCTTACAGGCTAAGATGATTGTAAAAATGCACTCCAGGATATGCCACAACATCAGCCGACTTTTTGAAGTCACTGTACAAAATAGACAGTGACCACAGGGAACAGCACAGTGGAGGAGGCGGTGTTTCCAGGAGGCACTTATGGTGGGTTTTGTGGCTTGGGGCCCGGGCCCAATTTTCCCACCAGAAGAGGTTACGCCAGGCTTGGTCCTACAAAACCTCTTCGTTCAGCTTGGAAACAAATACACGTCGACAATGGGCTGTGCTAGGACAGCGAGGATAGGGAAGAGTACTAGAGTGTTTTCTATACGTGTGGGATAGCTCCTGCAGGGGACACAGAGGCCAGAGGCAGGGGAGGTGGGAAGTTGGGACAATGGTGGGGCCTATGCTCTCACTCTCAGATGGGGACGACACACAGACACCAATGGTCTGTCCTTGACCGACTCTTCTTCTGCCTACACCTGCTGCGTCAGTGCATGTTGGGCCCTGGCCTCAACATTCTCTTCTTCTCACCCTCTTTATTCCCCACCCACCCTGAAGTCTGTGGGTTTGATCCTCACAGCTCCGGGTCCAGAGCTTTTCCATTCTGCCTTTTCTCTTGAGCATCAAACCTAGATCTCCATTTTCTTGGTTTGTACTTTTTTTTTTTTTAATTCTTTGTTGAGGTATAACAAAGAATAAAGACCAAAAATCTTAATTTTTCGCATGTGTAGATCCACATACCCAGCACCCAGATCAAGATATAGAACAATTCCAATATCTCAGACGCTCCCTTGTGCTCCTTCTCAACCCGTTACACAACCTACCCTCAGCGATCATCACTATTTTGACTTTCACCATCACTTCCTTTGACTGTGTTTGATAGTCATACAAATGGAATCGTTCAATAAGTGCACTTGTCTCTGTTCCTTTCATCCATCATTATGTCTGTGAGATACATCCTTATTATAGAGTATTGCAGTAAGTTTACTTCTCATATAACACTGGTCCTCATCAGGGGCAAGTGTTCCCCCTGCAGGGGGCTTTTGGCAATATCTGGAAGCATTTTGATTATCACAGCTTAGCAAGGGTGAGGGTGCAGTGGGGAATGCTACTGCACGGAGTGGATAGAGGCCAGGGATGCTACAATGCACAGGATAGCTCCTCACAACAAAGAATTATCTGGTCCAAAATATCATTAGTGCCAAGACTAAGAAACTCTGTGTTTGGTTTCCTATAGCTGCTAAATTGAATTACCACAGACTGAACGGCTGAAAACAATGCAAATGTGTTATCTTTTCTTTAAGTTTATTTATTTACTTTGAGAGAGAGAGAGAGAGAGAGAGAGAGAGAGAGAGAGAGGCAGAAAGAGAGGGATAGAGAGAATCCCAAGCAGGCTCCGTGCTGTCAGCATCAAGCCCAACGCAGGATTCGATCTCACAAACCAGGAGATCATGACCTGAGCCAAAATCAAGGTGGATGCTTAACCAACTGAGCCACCCAGGTGCCCCCAAATGTATTATCTTATAGTTCTAAGTTAAAAAGTCTGTAATGGGTCTCACTGGAAAAGATCAAGGTGTCAGCAGAAGCAAGGTGTTCCTTCTGAAGCCTCCAGGACAGAATCCATCTTGCTGCCTTTTCCAGACAAAGTCTGTGTCTTTTAACAGTCTAAAAACCTAAAGGCAGATGAGTGGGTCCTAAGCTCTGACAGGGAAGTAATAGTACCATTTCTGAAGGGCTCCTACAAAGATTCTAGGAGAAAATGTATCTAAGATTTCTAGCAGCCTGCTAGGCACATAGTAGTCACTCAATTAGCTACTATTATTATTTCTAATGGTGAAAACTAGCATCTTTAGTAAACATCAAGAGAATTTTTTGGGAGCACAAGCCAGTGCAGCCACTCTGAAAAACAGCATTGAGGTTCCTCAAAAAACTAAAAATAGAACTACCCTATGACCCAGCAATTGCACTACTAGGCATTTATCCACAGGATACAGGTGTGCTGTTTTGAAGGGACACATGCACCCCCATGTTTATAGCAGCACTATCGACAATGGCCAAAGTATGGAAAGAGCCCAAATGTCCATCAGTGGATGAAAGGCTAAAGAAGAAGTGGTATATCTATACAATGGAGTATTACTTAGCAATCAAAAAGAATGAAATCTTGCCATTTGCAACTATGTGGATGGAACTGGAGGGTATTATGCTCAGTGAAATTAGTCAGTCAGAGAAAGACAAAAATCATATGACTTTATGAGGACTTTAAGAGACAAAACAGATGAACATAAGGGAAGGGAAACAAAAATAATATAAAAACAGGGAGGGGGACAAAACAGAAGAGACTCTGAAATATGGAGAACAAACTGAGCATTACTAGAGGGGTTGTGGGAGAGGGGATGGGCTAAATGGGTAAGGGGCATTAAGGAATCTACTCCTGAAATCATTGTTGCACTATATGCTAACTAATTTGGACGTAAATTTTAAAAAATAAAAAATAAAATTAAAAAAAAAAACAAAAAAAGAATTTTTAGTTTGTTGGTTGAGGTCAACAATTTTCTTCACTTAGTAGAGAATTAGAAGCTCACCTGTTAGCATTTATACAACCGATAGAACTTGTAAAGCCAAAGTTGCATTGATTATAGACATGGCTATAATCTTATGGACAATTTATTTTAATCTTAGTGAACATTGATTGGAATATTTCAGTTTTGCATCTGGGAAATTGAGTGATTCTTAGTGATTATAGACTTAGATTTAGAACTATCACTGGCTTGACTTTTTTTTTTTTTAACATTCATATATGCCATGTTTTTCCCCCTAAGAGAGCAACCAAGAATTGCCTGTATCTTATCTCCTCTCCTCTTTGTGGGTTAGTCTCAGTCAACATTATAGCTCTGAGAGTTAACTGCACAAGATCAACCAGTGATCTAGCAAAATGCTTTGTACACAGTAATTCCTCAGTAAAAATTTCCAAATAGGCATAAGGCATTGCTGAGTTAGGTACTCAATGTGGTTTCTGTGGTAAGTTTCTGTTCTGGTACCCTCTGATTACTCCTTCTTTGTCTTTTTCATGGTTATTCTTTCTGCTGTCAGTACTTTACCCACCCCCACACGCAACCCCGCCAAATTCTTATATCCCTCAGGGCTCCATTCTCTGATGGCTAATTTTCTATACTCCCTCTTTGGAGATGATATAAATATGTATGCAAACATTCCAAATTTAAAAAGGCAAACCAAATTCAGCATCATAAAATAGATTTTTATACAAGTAGAATTTATCTCAGGAATGCAAAGATGGTTCAATATCAGAACAATCTATTAACAGATTCAAAAAGAAAATCATCTCAGCTGATGCAGAAAAAGCATTCAACAAAATTCAATACCCATCCACATTTTTAGAAACCCTTAGTAAACTACGATAAAGAGAAATTTCTTAACCTGATATGAAGCTATCTCATAAAAACACAGAACAAACCTCATGCTTAACAATAAAACTTTAGAAGCATTTCCACATCTCAAGACAAAGATGCCTGTTTTCACCTACTATCAAAACCACACCTTGTCTCCTCACCAATGTAGCAGTACACACACACACACACACACACACACACACACACACCCCACAACACATAAATATTGGAAAGGAAGACAATAAATTGGTATTTGCTAAAAACATACATTATCTCCACAGATAGTCCAAGAAGTCCGAGAGGGTCTACAGACAAAACTAATTACAGAGTGTGATAAGGTTGATGAATGCAAGATCAACATCCAAAAATTAATACATATGAAGAATAAAAAATTAGAAAATGTAATAAAATATATAAATAAAATATAATCTTCATAATAGAAAGAATAATTTAAAATATCTTTGACAGGGGCGCCTGGGTGGCTCAGTTGGTTAAGCGACCGACTTTGTCTCAGGTCATGATTTTGCAGTTTGTGAGTTCGAGCCCCTGTGTCGGGCTCTGTGCTGACAGCTCAGAGCCTGGAGCCTACTTCAGATTCTATGTCTCCCCCTCTCTCTACCCCTCCCCTGCTCATGTTCTGTGTCTCTCTGTCTCTCAATAATAAATAAACATTAAAAAAATTTTTTTAATATCTTTGACAAAAAGAAAAGATGTTGGTGTGGCATTAACTCAGAACAACAGAATAGAACAGAGATCTCAGAAACATATCCAAGCATAAGGACCTTTATATGATAGAGGAGATTCATGGAGATATTAGTGATGAAAAGTTGAACTTATAAAGGATATTGGGATAAATGAGTTTCCATATGGGAAAAAAGAAAATTGGATCCCTACCTCATTCCATACATAAAGTTAAAAGCCAGTTATATTGTTAAAGACTTAAATATAGAACAATAAAACTTAAAAATGTGTGTGTGAGAGACACTTGTGGAGAAAATTACAAACTGTAAATGAAGGACATAAAAGACTTAAATAAATGGCAAGCAACATCATGTTTGTATATGAGAAAGCTAGTAATTTAAAGGCAGCAAATGTCTGCAAGCAATATTTTCCCAAGTAAAGCTTGAAGTTCACCTGTATCAAAATTAGGTGATACTAGACTGCTTGTTAAACTGTAGTTTCTTAGGCTCTACTTTAAACCTACTGAATCAGTATGCCTGAGGATGAGGCCCAGGAATCTGCATTTTAGGAAATTTGCCAGATCATTCTTTGGTACACTAAATTTTGAGAACCCTTGCCTTTGGGAAGTAGGTCATGACCTGAATTACACATTAGAATCACCTGGGACCATTTTTAAAATATTCAGACGCCCAGGCCACACCCCAGACCAATTAAATCGGCATTTCTGGGCAAGGCACCTGTGCATCAGCATTTTTTAAGCTCTCCGGTGACGCCAATGTGCAGTCAAGGTTGAGGACCACTGCCCTGGGTGAAGGTACATCAGGTCTGTTCAGTTTGCTGCCTGTCCTCATTTGAACATTTACTTCTAGTGCTAACCTAGTAGAGATTGGATTTTATCTTGATCAAGGCAGGTACAGCTCCTTACATAAAGGTTTTAACTTATTCATTTGGTATCCCCAGCCCTCTATCTGATACATAGCAGGGGCTTGGTGGTCATTTTTTTTTTTTTTGAAATAAATCCAACTAAATAAAGCTGAATGAAATGAATTAATGTGTAGATGGAAAAAATGTTCACCAAACTCTAAATATTCTACTGGATTCAGCAAATCTGTATGGCACCTAGACACAGTGTTACACTGTGAGAGGTAGAGAGGTGAACCAAATACAGCCCTTCTCTCCAAGTGTTTGTGATCTGGTGGAAGGGGCAGATATGGAAAACAGCATCTTATAATCAAGCAGACAATGAGAAGTGTGCAAAGTATAAAAAGGGAATACAAGAAAAATTAGTTCTGAACGGCAAAGCCTGGAAGGTCTCCTTAAAGATTTAGCATCTGAGATTGGCCTCGAAGTATTGCTGAGACTTACCCAGGAAGAAATTAGGGAAATGGGCAATTGCCCTAGAAGCACAGGGCAGTTCTGTCAGCAGGAGCCACGTCAGACGGGCCTTTCTCTAACCTTCATGGGAGACTGTAGGGCAGATACTAAAGGTTCCTTTTCTTTCTGACTTCCTTGTTGCTACTCTCATTTGTCAAATACTTTGCCTCTGGTTTATTAATTCTACCTCCTGGTGCCTCAGCTGATTTCTTCCAGGAAAAGTTTCTCATTAGCATTTCTATGGGGAGCACCTGCCACCCCATCTATCCCTATTAACTGATGTCGAGGGCAATGGGGTTGACTGAGAGGGGAATTTTAATCCCCTCCTCATGACTCATCTCTTTTCTAATTGAGAATGCTAGGTCTGAAGTCACAAACGGCTGCCTCGTGAAATCCATCCTTAATATTAAAAATGATAACAGAGGCATGCTTTCCCGATTTTATAATATCATCTATGTCATATGAGTGTACTAAAGACTAATCAACTTCTTGATTGTGAATAATGAACGACATCTGAGATAGCACTTAATGCAAAACTCCCAGGCTAGTGTGGATAGGCTATGAATTAGATGAACTAGTTGAATTCAGAAGTTTCCTCAAAATCATAGCGTCAAAGACATACGATGCTATCTACTAACTGAATAGTGTAGGAGAAAACCAATTAGTATGTATATGACTCTGCGTGCTGAATATATATTTTACATTATACACCAGAATGGTAAGCTGATGGATTATGTGTCTTTTCTCTATTTAAGCAAACTGCTCGCATTCATGTCATGTGACAGATGTCACTTGGAAAGCCCATGAGATGAACTAGTCACCATGGTGTAAGCCACCATGATTTATGTAGAGTGGCAGAAGAAAAGGGTTTGTAAATCAAATTATCTCTGAAGTGGAACCCAACTTGGCTTCTAATAAGGCAATGTAAGACTCATCTCTGCCAGCCATGGGACGTACTTAAATTCAGGAGATATTCGGAATCATAGCAAGGAAAAGAACATGAGGCCATAGGGAAGAAATATCAATGTTCCAGATAAGCCTACAATTTCCAGGCATCTTTTTTCTCTGTGGTATATCTGATTAATTGATTATCTTATTTCTTCATATCTACTTTCACCCAAAGTGCATTTATCTATGACTGGTCAATTTTTCTTCTGAAACAAAAAAACAATGTTAAATTTCACATCAAATCTGTCATGCACTTAAATTATCCATTAAGGAAATTGATGTCTCTTAGCAACACTCATTCTCTTAATGCTTCAAAACCCTCCTGATTATACAGCAAAATGGAACTGCTGGCCCAAAAGTCACATGCATAATTAAATTTTACAGAAGACCCAAATGAGAAAAATAATTTTTTTGAGGTGCTTAGAGATTTTTTTTGATAGGTTGGTGGAGTTCTGATAGTCACTAAAATAATCATTCTCACCAGCTGCAAGAGCATAGCCTTCCCCCATTCAATCCCATCACTTGCAGTATGAGTATATTTCTAAGTATTTTTTTAATGTTTATTTATTTTAGAGAGAGAGAGAGAGTGAGAGCGGGGGAGGAGCAGAGAGAGAGAGAGGGAGACACAGAACTCAAAGCAGGCTGCAGGCTCTGAGCTGTCAGCACAGAGCCCGATGCGGGGCTCGAACTCACGAATGGCGAGATCGTGACCTGGGCCAAAGTCGGAGGCTTAACCGACTGAGCCACCCAGGTGGCCCTGAGTATATTTCTAACTGTAAAGCCTGCCATGTTTGCTGTACAGGTATGGTAGGGTTTTGTGGGGAAGAGGCCAGATGGAACAAAGGTACAGGCCAAAATATTTGGAGGGTTGTATCTGAAGGGTAGGTCATTCCCTGACTGTCCAGCCAATAATCCATGAACAAAGCAAGTCCGACTACCTTGGAAACATAAACTGAGGAGGATCACCAAAGGAGATTTGAGAATTTGGGATCTCTCTTGATTGGCCTTGACTCCGTGGAGGTGAGGAGGGGTAGTTCCTCTGAGAAAGCGAGGTGGGTGTTAAGGTTCCACCCACCTCAGGGTAATAGGATGGAAGTAGGAAGATGAGGAGACCGGATCCAAAATCTGTGACATCGGGCCAATCGCAGGGCTCTCGGGGAATGAAGCAGGGCCCGCCTGGTAAACAAGAAAGCCAGGGCAGAGTCGCAATACTACATCTTGGCTTTGTTGTTTATGCTCCTTGTCTATTTGCTCCCTTCCTTTCTTTTGGACCGTCTCTTGGTAGTGGCATGAAGAAATTGTGAAAATTCCACTCCTGGTGGCTAGGAGCCAAGGAAAACAATCTTGCCTGACCGAAGCCATGAAAAAAAAAAAAGTAGTGCACTCCTGGGGGACCACTGTGGTCGTGATAACAATAAACCAAGAGAGAAATGCCAAGTGGGAGGTGGAATTCAGGAAGATGGATTAGGAGCCAAATATTAGCTGCCCCCTCTCATTGGAGAAAGCTTTCCAGCGTCAAAATCTGGGAGGGAGAGGACTTTTGTCTTAAAAAGGAAGGATATCTATCTATACTATGTTTCCCTCAGCATATGAGGGAGTGATTGTTACGTTCATTGGAGAAAGACACCAGTCCGACGTGAGGCTACATATAGTGTCTCGGCAAAAGGTACTAACTCTGCAGTCCCCCCAACCACAGTCTCCTGCAGGAAGGAGGCAACTGGCTGTGGCATTGATGAAGGACCCCATAAGCCACATTTTGAACACCGCTAGCTCATTTATTCATCATGCACATCTGTTTCCCCAGAGACCCTACAGCCCAATATTACATGTTCAGAGTCAAATGTGATCTGTTAGCTTCTTGATCTGGGTTAAAACATTAGGGCAGGATGGAGAACGAAGCAAATACATATTATTGGATATATGAAGGGTGAGAAAGCAAGTTGGAAGGGCTGAGGCTGCAGCCGAAGGAGAATTCTAGAAGGATGGAGAGAGGGAGAGGGTATGAGAGACGGAGGGAGGGAGGGAGAGAGAGAGGCAGAAAGACACACACACACACACACACACACACACACACACACACACACAGAGGGAAAATGGATATGCCCTTTCTTGGAGGCATTCATTTACAGGGAATTTAAATGTGCTAAAGAAGGCTTCTCAGTGGTAGCAGAATGAGCAACACAACTGGAGAAGATAAAGGGAAAGGAGAAAGGAAATACATCAACAGGGGAAAAGGCTGGAGGTACCTAGAAAGTGGAAATCAGGATAACGAGGCGTCATGCACCGGTTGTAATGGAACTAAGACATTGATTTCACCTATGATGTGCCAGGCATAATTCTCCTCCTCAGCATCTCATGTAATCCTCACGATGTCTAATGCGGTACGAGGCATATAGTAGGCGCTCAAAAATATGTCGAATATTAATGTTTAATAAATGCACAAGCAATTCTAAGAGAAGAGTCTATCATCAATCGCATCTTACAAGAACCGGAGGCCCAGAAAGGTAAAGAAATGTGCTCAGTGTGTCACAGCTACTAAGAGGAGGAAGGAATCTGACTTCAAAAGCCTGATGCAGAAGGAGGAGGGTGATTTCCAAGAGCCCTGCCGGGATTCTGGAAAAGGGTGTGGTGCTTGGATGTCTCCCAGGGACTGAGAGACGGAGGGAAGAATGAAAGGCCAAGTGGACTGGGCTTCGGAGGAGGGGGACTGGGCATTTGGAAAGAGGTCTTCTTCTAGGAGGATGGGCCCTGCGGGAAGGCACCAAGGCCAGCGGGCAGCAGCCTAGCCAGCAAGGGGCAGCATCCAGGCGAATGCAGCTGGTGAGGTGGGTGGGGCAGAATGGCACAACCTGTGAAGAAACAGCAAAGGGTCTCTGTTGAGCAGGCAGGGATCTGAGGTGGGGGGAAAAGTGGCTAAAGTGGTATAGCGAAAGACTGGGCAGGCCGGGATGGATAGCGCTCACAGCCTTCCCATAAGAAAGCAGAAAGAAGCCAGCCCTGGAAGGGTGTCTGGGATGCGGCTGGGGCGAGGGTGTGGTCTGGAAGGGGAGGGGCTGCGTGTGCGGCCTGCGATGCAGAGAACGAGCCTCGGCCTGGCGGCTTTCGGGAAAGGGTAAGGGTGTCTTGTCGCCTGCGCTGAGGCCCGCGTCTCACCTGTAGGAGCTGCTCACCGCGCTCGCCACCTCCTCGCGGATTTGCCTGTTGAGGGCGTCCGCCGCTGCGCGCCCCTTGCCACCCTCGGGGACCGCGGCCTGGACCTGGGCCTGGGCTGCGGGCAGCGGCGTCTGCTCCGGCCCCTGCCCCTCGGCGCGACGCAGCATCCAGGCGGGCCCGGGCTTCCTGCGTGTGTCGCGCTCATCGGCACCGGAGGGCTTTCCGGCTGCGAGGCCACCCGCTCCGCCAGGGGTCGCCTCCTGCTCCTGGGCCTCGGCGGCGGCCTGCGCGGGCCAGCGCTCCTGGCTCTGCGGCCGGCGCTTGGACGCCCCGAGAATTGGCACCGAGGCCTGGGAGGTCGCGGGGATCTGCACGGGCTTGGGAATCCACGGGTGGTCTCCGCGGCGCGGCAGCGGCCAGGCGCGGAAGTCCTTCTGGTACTGGGTCTCGCGCTCGAAGGGCGCGTCGGAAGGCTGGTACTCGCTGCGCGGCCGGCAGCTCGGCTCGGGCCGCTGCACCTTCCAGGCGCGGTAGTCCTGACGCATCACCGAGTCCGCGGGGCCCGCGCTGGAGGCGGAGCCGGAGGCCGGGC
>NW_024412411.1:5014896-5044362 GCF_014898765.1 Herpailurus yagouaroundi
CGCCGCCTCGCGTTCGCCGCTAGGCCCCGGCGCCGGCCCCGTTGCCCGGGCAACTGCATCCAACTCGCCCTGGGCCGGCTGCGTCTCTATGGCGACCGCCCGCGCCGAGGGGGGCGCGTGCGCCGGCTGCGCCTGCTGCTGCGGCGGCGGCGGCTGCGGCGGGGCGCTCGGGGCCTCGGTGGCCTCCGAGTACTTGGTGAAAACCAGCGGCACAGCGATGTCCGCCTTGTCCAGCTGGTTCCAGAAGCGGGCGATGCAGCAGGCCCGCGTGATGCACGGCCACGCCATGATGCTAGCTGCAAAGCTGGCCCTCCCTCTTTCTTTTTTGTGGTTCTAAAGCAAGTCTCTAATCTTACTTCAGTCCCTTGGCCCTCGACCAGTCAGTCGCTAATCTGGTTCCCACTGTTTTTCCCTCAGTGGCCTGAGCTACCTCGGTCTCCTCCCTCGGAGAGCACCCAGGAAGGTCAAGCTATCACTGAGATAAAGTCCATAAAGTTCCCCCCGATTACCGGCTGCAAACGCCTCCGGGAGCCTCCTGCAAAGGTCTTGGGAGAGCTGTCGGCTGCGGGCACCGATGGTTGAGACACAAGGCGTTCCCGAGTCCCCGGGCGAGGGCGTCTGGGTCGCGCCCCTCCCTGCTGCGGCAGCGGCGGCGCGCAGACCCCGGCCAAGCGAGGCGACGCGAGGCGAGGTGGCTGCGGGCTTAAGCCATGGCGTAGAGGAAAGGCCGAGGAGTGTGGCTTTCGGGTCCACGAGCGAGGCTGTATTTTCCTACTCCGAGGCGTCCCGTCGCAGCCGGCCACCTAGCAGGCAGGGCTCGGAGGCGATCACCTCCGGCGGAGACCGAGCATTGCTGCAGCAGCTGCTCCCAATGATGCTGCAGCCACTGCCGCTGCCGTCTCTGCTGCAGGGAAGCGGCCCCACCCTTATCTACGGCTCGGCAGGGGGAAAAAAAATCCAGGAAAGATGCTGAGAGAAAGCGCGCTGCAGAAAAAAATCACCTGCTGTCGTCAGCGCGCGCTGCTGGGAGCTCGCCCTCGCTCTTTCCCCTCCCCCCTCCGCTCTGGCAGCTCCTCCCTCCTCAGCTCCTAGGCAACAGCCGAATCTGGGGCCTAGGTGGGTTCTAGTCCCAGCCTGGTGACTGACGTGCTGTCCTCATGCCGGTCGCTTCCCCTCCGGGAGCCTGAGGCTCCTCTTTTGTAAAATAGGGCCGATCGCGGAGGAGGGGGGATTCGGTTTTTAAAATACGAAGGATAGCCTTAGTGAAATGTCTGTCCCAGAATAGACGCTTTTTAAAGAGAAAGCTGGTGTTATTGGCCAGTTGCTAGGCGGGATTGGCTAGTAACTCGGTTTGGCTGACTCCTGATCCAAGCACTTGCCAGTCATGCACAAACCTTGTTCAGATGTGTGGGGATGTGAGTCCCCAGGCTGGTGGTGCAGTAGCTGTTCCTTTTTTAGAGGACCTTTAGGGGAAAGGTGTCTTAGAGCTGCCCAAGAGCTACCAGCCCCTATTCAGCCCAGGGGCCACACTGGGGAGAGACATGGAAAAGAACATTCCTGGAAGGGACCTAAGTGTGGAGATTGGGGGCAGAAAGGAAACAAGGGGACAGACTCCTAGGGCAGGGTGGGTCCTGATGCAAAGGGAGATTCTGGCATGTTCCTGACCCCTGGCTTTTGCTCTTCCTCTACCTAAGAGGCACGGTAGATCTTGGAGTTAGACAGGCTTGATTAGGCTCTGACACTTAACTATCCGTGTCACTTGGGCAAGTTGGATCATCCCTGGGCCTCAGTAGCTTCGTTTATAGAATGGAGGAAATGATAGTTACCTCCAAGTGATTTGCTGAAGATAGTTAAGGTCTCAGAGTGGAAGCTTTGAGTCAAATCAAATCCACAGTGATTCAAATTCTGGCTTTTACATTCCTTAGCTGTACAGCCATGGACATATCACTGCACTTTTATGGTCTTTTATCTGTGAACAGGGGTACCAATTCTGAACTTGCAAGATTGTTGTGAGAATTAAAATTATATATATATATATATATATATATATATATATATATATATATATCTCCATGCTCAGCACAGAGCCTTATGTGGGGCTCCATCCCATGACTGTGAGATCATGACCTGAGCCGAAATCAAGAGTTGGACACTTAACCGACTGAGCAACCTGGACATCCCTAAAATGAGATATTGCACTAAAAATGCTTACCACAACATCTGGCATACAGCAATGGCTCAGTGAGTGGTAGCTATTAGTATTCAAAGGACCCACCCAGGAAACCCTAGGTGGAGCTTCCCAAGCAGGCCAGCCACTTGGACATCTTCTCCAGGAAGACCTCTTGTTTTTCTAAGTACCCTTTGGCCTCTTCTTCATGGCCCCCCATTTATGTCTCCTATACTGTGTTCTACTGTCTATCCCTAGCAACATTCACTGGCCTTCGCCTCTGCTTCTCTCCAAGATAGGTAGAGTTTTCAGCATCAAGTAAGCTGGGGCATTGGTGTTTCTGGGGAAGGAAGTCACTTACGTGTTTAGATTGGGAACTGACTACAAAACGCAGCTGGTGTGTGTGTGTGTGTGTGTGTGTGTGTGTGTGTGTGTGTGTGTGTGTTTTAACCTTAGAATCAAACAGGATGAGAAGACAACTCTGATTAATCAATTATCTGTTGAACTTCCTCCTACTTGGGTCTTTGTCTTTTTATGATTTGATTTGAGTTCCACAAATAATATGGTGCCTGGCACTGTTTTCCAGTCATTAGGAAATACATTTCTATAAGCAACATAATCTGGTCTGACCCCCAGTTCTGCAGAACTCCCTGGGATTTGGTGCGTGTCTTTCCAATAATGATTTTCAAAGGGATTGGAAACTGGCAGGGGCTACTGAGAGTCATTGAGACTTTACCTTGCTTTCATTTCACAAGTCTAGTCTCCTGATGTCCACTCTGTGCCTTGGGCATTGTGGAACACAAACGAATTCTAGCTCCGAGGGAGCCCTCAGTTAGAGGGGTGTGTTATGGGAGGACTGGGAAACAGACAAAATAAATAATTAGCAAGCAGTATGGTCAGCGTAACAGAGGTTCATTCATAAGGTGCTGAATGTATGACTAAGGAGAGATGAGTAGAAGCTCTCCTATCAGTATTGTAAGTAAGAGTATTCCAGGCAACTTCATTGTCAATATTACCTTCCACCTTCATTCATTTGGATTTTTAAAACACATTCAATAGTACAACTTTCTTGAACCATCCGGTACCTGATAGGATAGATAAATCTAATGGTTACATGTTTCTGTTGCTTGCTCAGCATCCATTCTGATGACAGCAGCACCTCATTATTTGTCTGTTGGGGACCACTTCTTTCTGACTCTCAGTTCCTATGGTTTGCATAGGATTAACCCTACTTCATACACCTTCCAGAGATGACTATGTGACCCACCCCTATTTACCAGGGCACTGCATCCCCATGGCCAAAGTGACTAGTTTATGAGGACATGTGATCCCCACTGGAGCAATTAGAGGAAATCCTAGACTTCAGTTGGAACTATTTGTAAGGAGCCTCTCTCTCTCTCTCTCTCTCTCTCTCTCTCTCTCTCTTTTTACTGGAATCGCTAAAATGAGAGACCATTAGGATAATGTTGTTAGTGACCATCTTTGCCATCACTGGGGGAGCAGAGAGCCTGCTTGCCCAAGGTTGAAGCAAACACAGAGAAAGTTAAAAGAGGACACAGGATTCTGCTGATGCCTATGAAGACTGGAACTTATTTCCCAAAGCCCATTCTCACCTTCTTCCCGTAACAGAAGCCTCCAAGTTTTAGGTGGGCTCTTGGTCACCCAGCAAAAGACTACATTTCCCAGCCTCCTTTGCAACAAAGAGCAATCATAGGTACTTGCAAGTCACTTCCTTAAAAGAAGTTGCTTGCGTTCAGTTTCATCTTTCTCCCTTCCCATAAGGGTAGAGTGTGGACATGGTAGAGGTGAACTATCATCTAGGTAGTTAAGATGATTATGATATGGTGGTTAAGAACATTCTGGTGCCAGGATTTAACCCTAGGTAGGGGAGGGTAGAAGAAGCAGATAGAAGAAAACTATCTGGGGTGACCTCGTAGGATGGAGCTGCCTAACAGCCTTAGACCACTTCACTGCTTCTGGAATGTTATGTGAGAAAGAAAGAACACTTCTCTCTTGTCTGAACCACTGCTTTGAAGGTGTCTATTTTAGTATATTAGTCATTTGAGGATCTGGCCATGCTTAAACTAACTTGAGGAATAAGAAAACAGCATGGAACTAAAATACTGGAGAATAATATCATGTCTGATGGGAGGGAGTGATCAGATTTCAAGTATTCTAAAGTCCTTTTATGTTTGTAAGGAGAGTAGAGATACTGATTAAATCATTAACCTAAAATGGTTATCAACTTAAAAATGCACATTAAAAGAAAGAAACGGAGTGGGGGGGTACCTGGGTGGCTCAGTCAGTTAAGCATCCAACTTTGGCTCAGTTCATGATCCTGCAGTTTGTGATTTTGGGCCCCACATCAGGCTCCGCACTGACAGTGCAGAGCCACTTGGGATTCTCTCCCTCTCTCTTTACTCCTCTCCCACTAGCACACTCTCTATCTCTCTCAAAATAAATAAATAAACTTAAAAAATAAATAAAATAAATAAAAGGAAAAGAAAGAAAAGAATATAGAAAACTTCATCAAGAGCAGAAAAAGGGTAAAAATTAGCAAAGAAGAAACATGGCAAATAGCAAATACAGTATAAAGTGGTAAAAATATGTTTAAATATATTAGTGATTGAGGTAAATGTAAATAATCAAAATTTTCTGGTTACAAGACAGAGAATGTCAGATTGGAGAAAAACACAAAACAAAGCAAAAGGCAACCAGACATTGTTTTCAAGAGACATAATTAAAACATACTGACATAAACATGGGGGGAAACCTGATGGGAAAAGATATAGTAAAAAAAATACTAACCAAAAGGAAGTTGTACAATTATATTACAATTAAACAAAGAAACAATGCTTCTAAATTGACTCATGAGTTTAAAAAGAAATTAGAGGGGCTCCTGGGTGGCTCAGTTGTTTAAGCATCCGACTTCAGCTCAGGTCACCATCTCACGGTCTGTGAGTTGGAGCCCCACATCGAGCTCTGTGCTGACAGCTCAGAGCCTGGAGCCTGCTTTGGATTCTGTGTCTCCCTCTCTCTCTACCCCTCCCCCACTTGCACTCTGTCTCTCTCTCTCAAAAAAAAAAAAATAAATATTACAAAATTTTTTCAAAAGAAATTATAATGGATTAGAAAATAATCAGAGCCGAAAGAAAATGAAAACACTGCATATCAAAGTTTATGAGCTGCAGCTAAAAACAGTATTCACAGAGAAATGTATAACCTAAATACCTACTTGAGAAACAAATACTATTAAAAATACTCTAGTGATTAAACTCAAGAAGTTAGAGACAGTACAGAACAAACCAAAGAAAGGAAAAGGGGGAAATATAAAGAAAATAGCAAGGTAATTAAATATATAATGACCATACATTGGAGACTGTCAAAAAATCCAAAAGCTTCTTCCTTAACATAGACAAATCTCTGACAGTCTTATCCAAAAACAAAAACAAACAAGCAAAAAAGTGACACACCAACAATTTTCAGGATTGTAACAGTTAGGAGAGACAGTTGTAGATGTAGCACATATTTAAAGAATGGTTGGGCAGAACTGCTCTTAGCTGATAAATTTGAAAAAACTTACGCAGTAGCTAATTTCCAGGCTTGCCTACAATTGTCTTGACTTCCTGGTGGCCGCAGCTTTGTGAAGTCTTCTCCCACACTGACTAGAGCTGACCTGTGTAACCAGTAGGATATCATGAAAATGATGGCATGTGACTTTCAAAACCGGGTCAAAAAAAGACTGTGGTTTGACTTTGCTCTCTCTTGGATCACTCACTCTGGGGAAGTCAGTACCATACTGTGATGATACCCAAGCAACTCCATGGAGAGCTCCACATGGTGAGGAACTGAGGCCTCCCCCTCTCAGCCATGAGTGACCCAAATTAGGAGGGAATCTTCTAGACTCACTCAAAGGTTCAAAGGACGGCCACCCTGGCTGACATCTTGACTGCAACTTCATGGGAGACCTTGAACCCAAAGCACCCAGCTCGTCTTTCCTGACTAGGAATCCAGGAATCTGACCACAGAAACTATGTGAGATAAATACTTCTTGTTATTGAAAGTGCTAAGTTTGGGGGTAATTTATTTTAACTGAGTTTTATGTATTTATTTTGAGTAGACTTTATTTTTTAGAGAAGTTTTAGGTTCACAGCAAAATGGAGCAGAGACGACAGAGAGTTCTCATCTCCCCTCCTCCCACACGCACACAGCTTCCCTCGCTGTCAACAACCTATCCCAGAATGGTACATTTATTATGATTGGTGAGCCCACATTGATGCTACATCACCCAAAGTCCACAGTCTACATTAGGCTTTACTCTTGGCGTTTTACCTTCTATGGGTTTTGACAAAGGTGCAATAACATGTATCCACCATGATAGAACCACACGAAATATTTTTACTGCCTAAAAAAAAATCCTCTCTGCTCTGCAGATTCATCCCCCTCTCCCTCCAACCCCTGGCAACCAGTGATCTTGGTTTTGTCTTTAGTCCTATCTCCATGGTTTTACCTGTTCCAGAATGTCATACATTGGGAGCGTACAATATATATAGCCTTGTCAGCTTGGCTTCTTTCACTTTGTAATGTACACTTTTTGTTAATGTTTACTTATTTTTGAGAGACAGAGAAAGCACTAGCAGGGGAGGAGCAGAGAGAGAGGGAGACACAGAATCCAAAGCAGGCTCCAGGCTCCGAGCTGTGAGCACAGAGCCCGATGCGGGGCTCGAACTCACAGACTGCGAGATCATGACCTGAGCTGAAATCAGATGCTCAACCGACTGAGCCACCCAGGTGCCCCAGTAACATGCACTTAAGTTTCCTCCGTGTCTTTCTACGGCTTGATAGCTCCTTTCTTTTTAGTACTAAATAATATTTCATTGGATACACCACAGTTAATTATCCATTGACTTACTGAGGGATCTCCTGGCTTCCAAGTTCTGGAACTATAAATAAAACCGCTATAAATATCTGTGTACAAGTGTTTGTACTGACATAGATTTTCAACTCCTTTGAGTAAATTCGAAGGAGCATGATTACTGCAGCATACGATAAGACTATATTTAGTTTTGTAAGAAACCACTCCACTGACTTCCAAAGTGGGTGTACCATTTGCATTCCCACCTGCAATGAGTGAGAGTTCCTGTTGCTCTACATCCTTACCAGCATTTGGTGACGCCGGGGTTCCGCATTTGGGTCATTCTAATCCGTGTGTAGTAGTATTTCATTGCTGTTTGAATTGCATTGACCTAATGACATACGATGTGGAGCATCTTTTCTCGTGCCCATTTACCATTTGTACATTTTCTTTGGTGAGGTGTCTGCTCTGGTCTTCTGTCTGTTTTTAATCAGATTGTTCATTTTCTTATGGTGAGTTTTGAGAATTCTTACTGTATTTTGGGTAATAGTCCTTTAGCAGATACACCTCTTGCAAATATTTTTCACGGTCTGTGGCTTGTCTTCTCATTCGCTTGACGGTGTCTTTTGCAGAGAAGTGTTTAATTTTAATGAAATCCAGCTTACTGATTTCTCCTTTAGTGGATTGTGCCTTTGGTGTTACAACTAAAAAGTCACTGCTGGGGGGACGGCTGGATAGCTCAGTTGGTTAAGTGTTGGACTCTTGATTTCAGCTCAGGTCATGATCTCGTGATTGTGAGGTGGTGCCCCACACGGAGCCCCACACGGAGCCCCTGTGTTGGGCTCCATGTTGGCTCCATGTCCGGCTCCCCACTGGGCCACTGGGCATGGAGTCTGCTTGAGATTCTCTCCCTCGCTCTCTCTCTCTCTCTCTCTCTCTCTCCCCCATCCCTCCCCTGTTCATGCTCTTTCTCTCTCTCTCAAAAGTAAATAAAAATGTAAAAACTTAAAAGTCACTGCCAAACCCAAGATCATGTAGATTTTCTCCTATGTTATCTTCTAGGAGTTCTATTGTTTTGCATTGTACATATAAGTTTATGATCATTACGTTGTGTGACAGGCTAGTGTCTAGATTTTTTTTTATCATATGGATGTCTAGTTGTTCCAGCACCATTTGTTGAAAAGACTTTTTCTTCACTGTATTGCCTTTGCTCCTTCGTCAAAGATCAGTTGACTATATTCACGTCGCTCTATTCTTGAGTACTCTATTCTGTCCCTTGATCTATCTGCCTGTTCTTTCACCAGTACTATGCTGTCCTGATTACTGTAGCTTTATAGTAAGTCCTGACATCAGGTAGCATCGGCCCTCCAATTTTGTACTTTTCTTTCAGTATTGTGTTAGCTATTCTGAGTCTTTTGCCTCTCCATATAAACCTTAGAGTTGGTTTATTGATATCCACAAAATAACTTGCTGGGATTTCGATTGGGATTGCATTGAAGTTTGGGGGTGATTTATTATTCAGCAAGAGACAACTAACCCACCAAGGGGAAAGAAGTAATTCTTAGGAAAAAAATATATCTTACTAAAATTGCTTTAAAAAGGAATAGAAAACTTGAGTAGTTCAATAAATTGAATCAGTTGCTAAAAATATACCTATAAAGGAAAACCAAACAAGATAAAACAAAATATGTGATCTATTTGATTTTACATGTGAGTCTCACAAAACTCATAGAGCAGACAATCTGTATGTTATGCAAATTATTCCATTAAGCAGAAAAAAGGGAAACTTCCCATTCCAGTTTAGAAAGTCAATATGATAGATGTACCATGACAAACTAGACAAGAACAATAAGAAGAAAAATTAGAGGCCAATCATAGATATAAAAATCTTAAATAAATTGTTAGCAAACAGTTCAGAATTGTACATAAAAATTATGATTTATCAATTTTAAGTAATGTTTGTCCACAAATGAACACTGGTTTAATAATAAAATCTGTAGAAATAATACTACATGCTAACAAATTCAGTAGAAACATCATACAACAGGGGTACCTGGGTGGCTCAGTCAGTTAAGTGTCCAACTCTTGATTTCGGCTCAGGTCATGATCGCACAGTTCGTGAGTTTGAGCCCCACAGTGGGCTATGTGCTGACAGCGCAGAGCTTGATTGGGACTCTCTCTCTCTGCGCCTACCCTGTTTGCTCTCTCTCTCTCTCTCTCTCTCTCTCTCTCTCTCTCTCTCTCTCAAAATAAATAAACTTAAAAAAATATTTTAAATAAAAAGGAAACATATAACCCTTTCAAATAGATGTATTTTGAAAAACATGATAAAAGTTGACACCCATTAATTAATTTTAAAAACTCTTAGCAAGGTAGAACTTTCTATTATGTCAAAGGATAGGTATCAAAAACCTACTAGAAATAGTATATTTTAAAATATTCACAGTATGATCTTGATCTTTTTGTACTTGAGGGCTGATTTGTGTCCCAGTATGTGGTCTATTCTGGAGAACATTCCATGTGCACTAGAGAAGAATGTATATTCCGCTGCTTTAGGATGAAATGTTCTGAATGTATCTATTATGTCCATCTAGTCCAGAGTGTCATTCAAAACCATTGTTTCTTTGTTGATTTTTTTTATTAGATGATCTGTCTATTGCTATGAGTGGGGTGTTGAAGTCCCCTAGTATTATGGCATTACTATCAATGAGTTTCTTTATGTTTGTGATTAATTGATTTATATATTTGGGTGCTCTCACATTTGGTGCATAAATGTTTACAATTGTGAGGTCTTCTTGGTGGATAGACCCCTTGATTATGATATAATGCCCTTTTGCATCTCTTGATACAGTCTTCATTTTAAAGTCTAGATTGTCTAATATAAGTATGGCTACTCTGGCTTTCTTTTGTTGACCATTAGCATGATAGATGGTTCTCCATCCCCTTATTTTCAATCTGTGAGTGTCTTTAGGTCTAAAGTGGGTCTCTTGTAAACAGCATTTAGATGGATCTTGTTTTATTATCCATTCTGTTACACTATGTCTTTTGATTGGAGCATTGAGTCCATTGACGTTTAGAGTAAGTACTAAAAGATATGAATTTATTGCCATTGATGTTGCTTGTAGAGTTGGAGTTTCTGGTGGTGTTCTCTGGTCCTTTCTAGTCTTTGTTGTTTTTGGTATTTATTTATTTATTTATTTTCATCTTTTCTCCCCTCAGAGAGTCCCCCTTAAAATTTCTTGCAGGGCTGGTTTAGTGGTCACAAACTCCTTTAATATCTGTTTGTCTGGGAAACTTTTTATCTCTCCTTCTATTTTGAATGATAGCCTTGCTGGATAAAGAATTCTTGGTTGCATATTTTTCTGATTCAGCACATTTAATATATCCTGTCACTCCTTTCTGGCCTGCCAAGTTTCTGTGGATAGGTCTGCTGCAAACCTGATCTGTCTTCCCTTGTAGGTTAAGGACTTTTTTTCCCTTGCTGCTTTCATGATTCTCTCCTGGCCTGAGTATTTTGTGAATTTGACTATGATATGCCTTGTTGATGGTCGGTTTTTGTTGACTCTAATGGGAATCCTCCATGCTTCCTGGATTTTGATGTCTGTGTCTTTCCCCAGGTTAGGAAAGTTTTCTGCTATGATTTGCTCACATAACCCTTCTACCCCTATTCCTCTCTCTTCCTCTTCTGGGACCTCTATGATTCTGATGTTGTTCCTTTTTAATGAGTCACTGGTTTCTCTAATCCTTAAATCGTGCTCTTTTGCCCTTAATCTCCTTTTTTTCTTCTGCTTCATTTTTCTCCATAAGTTTGTCCTCTATATCACTGATTCTCTGTTCTCCCTCATCCATCCTTGCTGCTGTGGCATCCATTAGGGACTGCAGCTCAGTTATAGCATTTTTTACTTCATCCTGACTAGCTTTTACTTCTTTTATCTCTGCAGAAAGGGATTCTAATCTAGTTTCGACTCCAGCTAGTATTCTTATTATCGTGATTCTAAATTCTGGTTCAGACATCTTGCTTGTATCTGTGTTGGTTAAGTCCCTAGCTGTTGTTTCTTCCTGCTCTTTCTTTTGGGGTGAATTCCTTCATTTCATCATTTTGAAGGGAGAAAAGGAATTAATGAGGTAAAAAAAATTAAAATTAAAACACACACACACACAATCGAATAAATGATGCTAGATGCTAGGTGTGTTTTGGTCTGGGTGTTGAAATGGGCTTGATAGATTAGAGAAAAAAGGGGAAAGAAAAAAAAAAGTAAATCGTTTGAAAATTTGAAAATCAAATACCCTGAAGTAGACTAAAATGACATAATGGAAGTAAAATAAAGTTTGAAAAAATTTACACAAAAGTAAAAAATATAGTAGAAAAAAATTAAAAAATATTTTTAATAAAAATTGAAAATAAAAATGAATTTTTTTCTCTTTCTGTATTCAAGAAAAAGAAAAGAAACAAAAAAGAAAAAAGAAAAAAGGAAGAAAGAAATAAAATTGAATAGATGGACCAGTGAACAGACTGAAATACGTCTGAAATTACTTCGTTTCCCCTAGAAGTCAAACTATGAAGCACTTTAGAGTCCATAAACTAAGCAGGCAGAGAGACTTGGTTCCTGAAGAGCGAGGTTGGCCCAGTTGGGCGGCACTTAGTGTAATGGCTCCTTTCTCCACTAGATGGCACTGCTTAGCTTACTAGGGTGGATTGTTGTGGCGCTTGTAGGTGTGTAGGCGCATGCGCCAGAGTGGTGAAAATGGTATCACCCAGCTACCCAGTCTCTAGTATCGAAACTCTGTTCTCCCGGATCAGCAATCACGCACCCATCCTTTGTATTCGGCTTCCATCCACTCCCCGCTTTTACACAGACCGTGACCAAGCCCCAGGCAGCACCTCCTTCCTGAGTTTTGTCTCAGAGGCGGCTGTTTTTCCTGACCCCTTACTTCTGAGGGACTGCAGCTTTGACTGTTCTGCCCCTCTGTGGGAGGGTCTCACTGAGTAATGCCCGAATGCCAGCCGCACCCAGGAACGTTTGCAGGTCCGTGCTGTTGCCGATGCCCAGAGATTGCGCCCAAGAAAAAGTTCGTGAGATAGTGTAGCTGCAGTGTTTCAGGGATTATGGAAAATCTCAACACACATCTAGCACCAGGCCTCACCCTTAACAACCTTGTTCCAGCACCAGTGAATGTGATTGCTCTCCGGAGTCCACTGGGGCCTTGCCTTTGGGGGACCCACACAGCCTCTACCAGGTGTCCTCCCAGCAGGGAACTGCCTCTCCCTGTGTGGCCTGGAGAACCCCGGATTTCACTCTGCTCCTGGGGATTCGCCCTTCCCACCAGAACACTGCCAGGTATTGAGCTGTAAAGTTTCAGACTCTGCTCCCCCTGTGTATAGAGTCTTAATGGAATTTAGACCCTTTTCTTTCTCCCTGTTTAGTTCAGTCCCTGTGGCTGTTTCCACTTTTCCACTTTCTCTCCAGCTGCTTTTGGGGGGAGGTGCTTTTCCCATATTCTCCACCCCCCCCATCTCCGTCCTCTCTTTGCACACAAAAGCCACTCCCTGCCCTCCGCGGCTTCTCTCTCCCCCAGTTCACCTCTCCCCACCATGTACCTGCTGAATTCTGTGGTTCAAGTTGTGCACATTGTTGTGTTAATCCTCAGGTCAGTTTTCTAGGTGTGCAGGATGGTTTAGTGTTGATCTGGCTGTATTTCATGGATGTGAGACACACAAAAAGCTTCCATGCTGTTCTGCCATCTTGGCTCCTCCCCTAGAAATAGTATATTTTAAGGTGAAATGCTGGAAGCCTTCCCTATCTTCAGGAACACAACCAGAGGACAGTTGTTCCCAGTCATAAAGGATGGGTAGGAAGGTCCAATTCATTTGGATTTCCAGTTATGAAGCTAGGTGAGATTTAGAGACAAATACCTCAGTGTTTTTCCTATGACTGGTATGACCACAGAAACAGGAATTACACCAGAATCATGAAGTCTTTGAATCTTGGAATCAGAATAAAAGAATGAGAATCTTAGAATCGTAAACCATATATTTGAAATCCTAGAGTCTCAGAATAATTGAATGATACAGTCTTAGAATCGTAGAATAAATGAATGTTAAAATTTCTAGAGTTGGGGAATAATTGAATATGTTCTGAGTCTTTTTTTTTTTAACTTATGTTTCAGGCTAAAAAATTCTTCCTTATATTGAGCCAAATTAGGAATTCTTGAAATTTCCATCTTGCCTTGAGACCACAGATGACAGCATTTTAAAGTCATATTTAAAAACCACCATTATATCCCCCGATCTTCTCTTCTCAGGACGAATATTCCCAATTTCTTCATTTAGTATAATACGTAAATATTGTAATAAAGCCAGATACTTTGAGACTCTGTAGATCTCCTGTGACTCATCAAATTTTCATCTACTAGTTTTAACAACTATTGATGGTTGTTGCCCGAGACAATTATTACTGTGAGGTTTGCCAAATAGTGATTTTCTAACTCCATTATTCCTTCTTCTTTTATCAGTTGGCATCATCGTTGACACCAGCGTGGGTTCATGAATTCTTACTTTTTTCCAATGGTTTTCATCCATGACTATCACTTTTTACTTTGATGCTCAGATTGTTCCATTATTTTCTCCCCTTGGTGATGGCCCTGCAGCTCCCTTATTGTTTTTAAGTTTATTTATTTATTTTAGAGAGAGAGAGGGAGAGAGAATCACAAGCAGGCCAGCACAGAACCCAACATGGGGCTGAAGCCCACGGAACGGCAAGATCATGACCTGAGCTGAAACCAAGAGTTGGATGCTTAACTGACTGAGCCACCCAGGGGCCCCAACACAGGCACATCTTAAGTTCCATAGTGAACACACACGCTGCCTTCCTTCCTCCAATATTCCCACCATGTGGAAGATGGTGTGGATGCATGTTTTTGTGCATTTGTTAATACACATGTACCTATACTCAATGTGTCTTTAACATTAAATAAATAAGTTAAATTCATGTGTATTAAACATTTATGTATCTGGCATTTTTTTCTGAATGGTATCAAACTTGATGATACCCTTACAATGTGCCTTTTTCCCTGGCCAATTGGAATTCAAGATTCAGCCATGTTGATACATTTAGAGCTAGTTAGGCCATCTTAACTGCTCTCTAGTGGGCTGTTGTATGATAAACCATTTTTTAAAAATCTACTTCTCCACTGAGAAATAGTTACATTGTTTCCTTTTTTTTTGATCTATTGCAAATAGTACAACATATTTTTCCTTATGTGTGTCTCCATAGCCCATGTGAGAGCATTTCTCTATGGTTAATAATCCAGAAGTAAAATTTCTGGCCCTTCCAATATATGCAAAAACAACTTGCTCTCCAAAGTGATTATGCCAATTTTCACTCCCCCCTGTGATATGTGAGAGTTCCTGTTTCTCAACATCCTCACCAATATTTGGAATTACTAGACTTTTAAGCTTTTGCCAGTCTGGTAGGTAGAAATGTTAAATTATGAGTGCTTAAATTTGGGTACTAGTGAGGTTAAGTACCCTTTCATGTGCTTATTGCCTATTGGGAGTTTTTGTGTATTGCCTGTTCATGTCCTTTGCCAATTTTCTGTTAGGTTGTTTAAAGAATTATTTTATATGAATTCTTTAAATATACTGCATATTAATCACAATATTATATGTATGCAAATAATATTATATGCTTGTATGTATGCTTATATGTATTGCAAATTTCTTCTCCAAGTGTGTGACTTAACTTTTAACCTTATTTACAGTGTATTTTGATATACATAGGTTTAAAGTTTTAAGGCAATCAGATGTGTTCATCAAATCAAAGTTTATGCTTTTTGCATCTTTAAGGGGCACATGTACCCCAATATTTATAGCAGTACTATCACAATAGCCAAATTATGGAAACAGCCCTAATGTCCTTTGACTAACAAATGGATAAAGAAACTGTGGCACATATATATGGCATGGATTACACAATGGACTATTACTCGGCAATCAAAAAGAATGAAATCTTGCCATTTGTAACAAGGTGGATGGAACTAGAATGTATTATGCTAAGCGAAAGAAGTCAGTCAGAGAAAGAAAGATACCATATGATTTCACTCATATGTGGAATTTAAGAAACAAAACAGATGAACATCAGGAAAGGGAAGGACAAATAAGGTAAAAGCAGAGAGGGAGGCAAACCGTAAGAGACTCTTAAATACAGAGAACAAACTGAGAGGTGCTGGAGGGGTGTTGTGTGGGGGGATGGGCATGAAGGAGGGCACTTGTTGAGATGAGCCATTGGTGTTATATGTAAGTGATGAATCCCTGACTTCTACTCCTGAAACCATTATTACACTGTATGTTAACTGACTTGGATTTAAATAAAAAATTTTTTTAAAAGGATGAAAAAAAACCCTCTTCCCTACTCTGATGTCAGTTATAAGGATATTCTCCTATATCACCTTTGAAAAGTTTTTGTCTCTAGATTTTCAATCCACCTTTTGCGTATGATGCAAAGTTGTGTGGCACACTAGCCTTCTGCCCTACTCTGTGCTGACTGGTCGAGGCCTGGATCCTGCTTCAGATTCTGTCTCTCTCTCTCTCTCTCTCTCTGCCCCTCCTCTACTTGTGTTCTCTCTCTCTTTCTCTATCAAAGATAAATAAATAAACATTAAAAAAAATACTCCCAGGATATTTCAATTCAGGTCCACAGGATACTTCCTCACCTTTCTGGACTCCCTTGTAGCCAGAAGAGGTCAGGTGACATGGCTCTGCCCAATGAGGTGTAAGCAGAAGAGCCTTGGCGATTTCTACGAAAACATTGACTTAAGGGTCTTTTCCCTTCCACCTCCTTTCTTTCCTTCTCCTACTTCTTTTCTGGAAAATAGAAAGGCTAGAGGTTAATCACCCTTATGCCAACATGAGGTGACAATCTTAAAGACAGAAGCTGCAAGCTAAAGATGGTGGAGGGACAGACAGAAAGAACTTAGACCATTAATGACGTTGTGGGGCTGCTGCGCCCGTCTGCCTCTGGACTTTGTTGTTGATTTTTAAGTTTTATAATTTTTTTCTTCTGTATACATTTAGAATTCTTGTTGTGAAAAAAGACAAATCCATTTTTGGTTAGGCCGCTTTCATGTGACTTATAGCGGAATGCAAATCTCAATACAGAAAAGGACCTAGTTTTGTTTTGTTTTTCCATATAAACACCCGATCCCAGGGGCGCCTGGGTGGCTTGGTCGGTTAAGCCTCCGACTTCGGCTCAGGTCATGATCTCACGGTCCATGAGTTCGAGCCCCGCGTCGGGCTCTGTGCTGACAGCTCAGAGCCTGGAGCCTGTTTCAGATTCTGTGTCTCCCTCTCTCTCTCTGCCCCTCCCCCCATTCATGCTCTGTCTCTCTCTGTCTCAAAAATAAATAAAAACGTTAAAAAAATTAAAAAAAAAATAAACACCCGATCCTTTTTTTTTGTTTTTAATTTTCATGAGTAAAGTTGACACACAATGTAACATTAGTTTTGTAGGTGCTCAGCATTGAAGTTCAGCATCTCTATATGCTATGCTGTGCTTACCACAAATGGAGTTATTTTTTTAAGCACATTTGAGGTTTATCTTTTCCTCACTGACTGATCCTGCTTCCTCTATATGACAAGTTTTCATAAGTATGTTCCTAAACGTTATATTCTATTTTGATTTATCTGTTTATTTACCCCTATGCCAATATTATAGTCTCAAATCATTGTAAGTCTTAATAGCTGGTAGGGTAAATCTTTCCTTCTCTTCCTCTTATTCCAGGCTGTCATCTATTTGTTCGCAAAGATTTTTTGAGCACCTACTAGGTGCCAGGCACCGCTCCAGGGTATGGAGTTGAACAAAATAGATAAACATCTCTATTGTCATGGAGCTTACATTCCGTTGGAAGTTTTGCCTTTCATCCTTCTGTATTAATCTTTGAATCAGCTTGTCAAATTCTTTGAAAACTTTTCTGAAGCAAAAAAGCCTTTTGGAATGTTTTATGGAGTTGTATTGAATTTATTTAGTATTTAAGAAGAATTTCCATCTTGTGGATTTTGAGATTTACTGGCTCGTAAAGATGGCAAAGCTCTCTGTTCTTGTATGTTCTTGGGTAATGGCTTTTGTTGTAACTGGAAATGGCATTTTCTTTTCCTTTTTATTTCTAAATAATTATAAACTTACAAGAAGTTGCAAAAGTACTGCCAGGAGGCCTCTGTGGCCATCACCTAGCTTCTCCCAGTGGCCACATCTCAAATAACTACAGTACATGATCAAAACAAGCAATTGTACTTTAATATTGTACAATTAACTAGAATGCAGACCTTATTTGGATTTCACCGGTGTTGGCACACACTCCTGTTTCACTATGCCTTCATGGATAGTCCTGTGACATTTTATCACATATTTAGATTTGTATAAACACCACTGCAATTAAGATATAGGACTGTACTATCACCACAAAGGATCTGTCTCTCTCTCTTTTTTTTGTCAAACGTTTGTTTATTTTTTGCGAGAGAGACAGAGTGCGAGTGGGGGAGGGGCAGAAAGAGAGGGAGACACCGAATCTGAAACAGGCTGTTAGCATAGAGCCCCACGTGGGGCTCCAACTCACGAACCACGAGATCATGACCTGAGCCGAAGTCAGATGCTTAACCGACTGAGTCGCCCAGGTGCCCCCAAGGATCTCTCTCTCTCTCCTTACCTCTTCATCATCACACCCTTGCCTGATTTCCCTGGTTTCCTTGGCAACCACTACTCTGGTCTCCATCTCTAAGCTTTTGATATTTCTGAAGGTCATACAGATGCAATCATAGAGTGTGGAACCTTTTCCTCTCAGCATAATTCCTTTAAGATGCACCCAAATTGTTACACACGTCAACAGTTTGTTCCTTCTTATTGCTGAGTATTATTCCATTGTATAGATAAGCCACATTTTGTTTAACCATTCACCCATGGAAGGACATCTGGGTTGTTTCCAATTTGGGGACTTTACAAATAAAGCTGGTATGAACATGCACGTACTAGTTCTGTGAACACATTTTCGCTTCTCGGGAGTCATTTACAGATTGTATGGTAAGGGTATATGTAACTTTTTAAGAAACTGCTCTCTATTTTCCAGAACAGCTCCACCATTTTGCTTTCCTACCAGCAGTGGATAAAAGACCCGGCTCCTTACTTCCTTGCCAGTGTTTGGTATTATCATTTCTTTTTTATTTTAGCCATTCTAATATGCGTGTAGTGATATCTCATCATGGTTTTAATTTAGCATTACCCTAATGTCTAGGGATGTTGAACATCTTTTCATGTACTTCTCTGAACTGACATATTTTAAAATTACATCTTTTATTATAATGATACACAACACGATGGTCGAATTTTTGCATGTATCGATCTCTATTTATCAACCATACTAAACTTTCTAATTAGTTATAATAGTTTGTAGATGATCTTGAATTTATTGGTCACAAAAATGACAATTTTTGTCTTTCTTTCTTATTTATATCTCTCATTTCTTCCTCTTATCCAATGGTTCCTAATGCATCTCTAGAATTATTGTTCCTGACTTTAATGGGAATGTTTCCAATATCTCACCATTAAGTATGATGTTGATTTTTGGCACAAAATATTTAGGAACTATCCATTTGCTCCAATTTTACTAAGAAATTTTTCAAACATCAAGAATATATGGTGAATTTGTCAAATATCTTCTCAGTCTCTTCAGAGATGATCATGTCTTTGCCACTTTGATCTCTCAACCTATGTAATTATAATATAGCTTTTTTTGAGAGAGAGAAAGAGAGGCACAGAGAAAGGGGGGGACAGAGGATCCAAAGGGGGTTCCATGCTGACAGCAGTGAGCCCGATATGGAGCTCGAACTCATGAACTGCGAGATCACCACTTGAGCCAAAGTCAGACGCTCAACCAACTGAGCCACCCAGGCGCCCCTATAATATAGCTCATTACTATTAAACCATTCTTGCCTTTTTGGTATAAGGTTAATTTGGTTGCAATGTATTGTTCTTTTAAAGTGCTTCATTATTCTATTCACTAAAATTTTAAAGATTGTTTTGTATTAGTACTTACAAATAAGCTTGGTTTGTTTCCTTTTTGCTGTGCCTTTTGGTCAGGATGGCCACCGATGTTATGATGACTTTACAGAAAGCATTTGGATGTTTTCCCTTTCTGTGCGAGGTAACAGTTTAAATGGAATTGGAGTTAACCCTTTCCTAATGACTCGAGATAACACACCTGTGAATCACTTGCACCTGGGGTGGGGGAGCTCTTTGCCTGCATGCCAGGGGGGGTCATGTCATTCCCCTGCTTGAGATGTTTCAATGGCTTCCCATTGCTCTTGGAATAAAATCTGATTCCTTACTGGCCTTCAAGACCCTGCACGACCTGGTTCAGGTCTGTTAACACTTCCTGTCTACAGTCTCCTGCTGTTCACTGCACTCCAGCCACATCTGGCCCCTTTCTGTTCCTGAAACACCCCAGGATTGTTCCAGCCCAGAAAGCTTTGCACTTGCTGATTCCTCTGCCTGGAATGCTCATTCAACTGTTATATTGAATGGCTTATTCTCATCCTTCAGGCCTTGCTTCGAACAAGCCCTCCCTCCCATCCTATTTAGAGTGAGGTCCCTTAGTTCCCTTTCATCATTCTATGTTTCCTTACTGTATCACTCATTATGCTCTGTAATTGTCCTGTTAACTTTTTTACTTGCCTATTGTCTGCTATGCTATCTTCCACCCCACTGTTGACTCTGAGCTCCTTTGAGTTCTCTCGGAACCTTGCCTGTCTTATTCATGGTGCATAGCAGACAGTCAAACACACACACACACACATACACACACATGCACACATGTAAAAAATATTGTTGACTGAATGAATCAATCAGAGGACCAGTGATGGCAACCCTGGGAAGAATAGCAGTACTATTGTCAGAAAATAGATAAGGAATCGGCTAGGGTGGAGATTAGGTTTGTACACGTTTCATTTTAGGTGATAACAAAGGAGCCAAGTGGAAAGTTTCGATAGGCATCTGGAGATATAAGAATGGAGTGAACTGGGAAGGGTTATAAGTGTAGATTTGAGTTTTCCTTAACCATCTGTTAATGTACTCAATCACTCATCCACTAATGTACATGTCTCTTCATCCACTCATCTATGAATCCATTTATTCATTCATGGATTTAGATCACAGACTTTTGAGTGAACCATGAGCCAAACCCTGGGTTCCAGGGATACGTGACCAATGGACAGTGTCTGTCCTCAAAGAGTGTAAGTCTGGAGGGAATTGGGAGAATAGTGGACATAAAGTAATAACAGACTGTAGTAAGCACTGCTATGAGGTAGCCACAAGTGTACCTTGTGAGTGAAAGTGAACAATTTAATCTTGAGGGCATGCCAAAAATTAGGGATGATTGGAGAGGAGGAGGTGACAAGAGCTGACAAGCAAAGGAAGAGGTGTGTCAGGGTGGTAAAGGGAGAAAAAGGAGAGAAATTATATCATAGTAGAATGAAGTTAGGCTTTAGAGTCCGAGTGACCACACTTTGAATCCCAGCCCTGCTTCTCACCAAGTGGGTAATTTTGGAGAAATGATTTATCCTCTCTGAGCCTCAATTTTCTCCCTGGAAAATAGATGCCAACCCCAAAGCCACGCAGAGTAGATCCCGCCAGATACATAGTAGGCACGCATGGATAATGGCTGAATGGTGGTGATGGGGGTGGGGGTGGGGATGGCGGTAACTGGAAGACAGTTTAGAAAACTTACTTCTTGTTTGTGGAGCAGTATCTGACTTCGATTTCTTGAGACATTGCCCCCGGAATTGAAGAAGCCACACGAAGTTTCGGTGGAGGGTGGAAGTGGGCCAAGTTTGTGCTTCCATCTTTTACAGGCTGACTGCCGTTTTGATGGAGGCTGGATACCAGCCATCTGCTTTCTGTAAGGAAAAGGCATTAGCCACACTCCATTTGCTGGATTTGCTGACTCAAAATCTTTCATGATGACCGCTGAAATTAAGTACCTACCTTTCTTTTTTTTCTATTTTAAAAGACATGCCTTCCTGCTGTGCTTAAATAGTAGGGTCAAGTGCAATGGTTAGGGGAAGTGGTGTTTAGTTAGAATCAATATTCTCTTGGTGAAGATGGGGGACTGTGGCTTGGAATTTGGTGGAGAGGATTACACATTCTGCCTTCCACCCCTCTGGAGTGGCGAAGCACCCCAGGTGGGTAAGGGAAAACAGAACCTGGCAGGAAAATATAAATATTTCTGTCAAGCAGGCCTTCAAGGGTGATAGTGGCACCTGCTTAAAGTCCCCAGAACTGTGCCCAATATCTACCAGCTATGTGGTAAATAGACCTCCCATCCCCTTTCTCCTATAGGATTGGCATCCTGATGCCCTGGTGTCAAGGTCCTAAAAAGGGAAGGAAGCCAGGGCATGGGTGGCCAAACTCCATGACTGGTGAGATTGTGGGTTCAGAAATGGCTGGAGAGAAGGCAACTCCTCTCTATCAAGTGCCTACAGACTGCCAAGCATTATGCTAGTGGCTTCATGTTTGATCCTCACAATAGCCCATGAGTTAGTACCATTCAACTCATTTTGCAGATGAGGAAACGAGTGACTTGGAACTCATGGAACTAATTCAAGATGGAGCCAACATATGAACCCACGCCTTTCTGACCCCAAAGCCTCCACTCCTCATGATACAGCCCTATGAGGTTGGAACTCTGGGGAAATGAAAAGGGGACTGAGCTGTGGGAGAACCAACAGCTCTGATCTCTTGCCACTTAGCTCAGGTCCTTAAGTCCTTCAAGGAGCCAAACTTCAAGAGAGCTAGATCTGAGCCAGAACTTACAGAGTGAGGGCAAGGTGGGCAGGAGGGTGCAACATGGAGGTGGCCATGGGGGCAGGGGGATTGCTCAGAATTTCCTGACCTCCTCCTCCCTCAAAGTCTCTTCTTGTTGTCACTCTTTGGCACAATAGGGGTGGCCTTGATGCCCGTGTATGTGAGCTGCTGGAAGCCCCCGGACCCCAGCCACCCAGCTCTGCTGTGAGCTCAGCCCTCTCTTTGCAGAGAGCCAAGGATATTTTAATGGTCTCATGGCTTCATGGCTTGGGGCCCATGAGCTTTTTAAGAGCTTACACAAATATAGAATAGTTAAGCCCTGGGAAGAAAACTACACTGGCTCCAAAACGTGAGCAGAAAAACAGCAACGTCAGAATGAACAAATGTTTCATTAAAATGTCTGCAAGTACAGTATTAATGCCAACTAGTCATGGGCGACCCAAACCAATTCTTGTTTCGTCATAATATGTATAGTTAAGTTCAAGTTACAAAACAAAAGGAGTGACTTGCTCTTCACCAAACTCGAAATTACAACAATCCTTTTCAAAACATTTATGGCAGTAAATGGCATTTGATGCAAGAGAAGTTTACTATGCTTGCCGTGATGAGAATGGGTCTCTAGTCGCTGAATGCCTTAGAAGGACTCTGCCGGCCCTACAGGGCAGGGTCCCTTTGGGTCACAGGGCTGGCCACAGAGGAGGGAAGCTGCAGCTGGTCTCTTGGCAGAACTGGGGATCACGATCCAGTAGGCAGGGACGTAGATGGGGGCGGGGGGGGCGGCATCTCCCATCAGCATCTGTGGTCTCTTAGGAAATACTGGAGAAGGACAGCTGATGGGCAGCACATAGCGGGCCCCAAACACCCGTATGTATCTGCTCTTCCGGAGCGGGTAAGCAACGCGCTCAACATGGGTTCTAACAGCGCCCTCTGGTGGCGGCTCTGTGTGTGTGTGTGTGTGTGTGTGTGTGTGTGTGTGTGTGTGTGGAGAAGCGGCTGGCTGGGGCCCTCCTGGATTCATAGAGACCAGGGAGGAGGCCGCTGCTGGGTCCAGTGAAGAGGTGATGGGAGTCTGGGCTGCACCGGGGGCAGTGGAGACAGAGGGAAGAAGATGGACTTGGGAGATGTGCCTAAGGTAGAAATGGCAAGACTTCCGGAATAACCGGATGCGGAAAGAAGGAGAAGGAAGAGTTCTGGTAACTCCAGAGTCCAGGAGGGGTTGGCGGTGGTGCCAGTGCTAGCCAGGGAATGCGGGAGGAGCAAGTGTTTGGTAGATGCTGATGGCAGTTCACATCATGCAAACTTACTAAGCTTGAAGGGGCGTGTGGTATGTCCACAGGAAACCATCCACGGTGCAAAGTGACACGCTGGCTTCACGAGGTGGGCCCCAAGTGAAGGCGCAGATGAGGGCACCCAACCAGACAGAGCATGTTTATTTCACCAGAGGACCTTTCACCTTGGGCTTTCTCCTAACACACCACCCATTCATTCCATGCACAAAGCCTCTGCTGATGTTCACAGTCTGGCAGAGAATGAGGCATGAATGAAGGAAGCTGAGCTGTGTGGTGGCAGGGTCCCCATCGCGAGTGCTGTGGGTCTCTGCTTCAGCCTGATGGGTGTGGGAGGGGCCGTAGCAGGCCCCCTGGTGGAAGTGACGTCTGAACTGAGTCTGGAAGTCTGAGAGGGGGGAGTACATATGGAAGGCACTCTAGCAGAGAGAGGAGCAGGCTAGCTCATGGAGCCCAGATTATTAGCTGAGGGTTTTGTTGTGGCTGTTCAAGGGAGTAAGAGAAAAGAAAGGGTTCAGAACCAAGACTTACTCAACCCCGACAAGGGGCTGTGTTAATTTTCTAACACTACTGGAGCAAATGACCACAAATTTGGTGGCTTAAAACAACACAAGTGTATTCTCTCACAGCTCTGGAGGTCAGAAGTCTGAAATTAGTCTCACTGGGCTAACAGCAGGGCATTGATCGACAAGATTCGCTCCTTCTGAGGCCTGAGGGGCGATCTGCTAGCTTGCTTTTTCAGCTCCTTGTGGCTGTCTGTGTCCTGGGGCTCATGAACCTCCCTCCATGTTCCAGGTTCACTCTAGCCTGGCCTCAATCATCACCTCTCCTCCTGTGACTCTCACCCCTGCGTCCCTCATATAAGGACCTCTGTGATCATTTCGGGCCCACTTACATAATACAGAACAATCCAGGATAATCACAAACTCTTCAATAATCACACCTGAATAGTCCTTTTTGCCACGTTCACAGTTTCTGGTGCTGACAATGTGGTCATCTTTGGGGGCCGTTAATTCAGCCTGTAGGTGCCCAAAACATACGTCATCACCAGGGCACAGAGAGCCACACTTAGACCCTGGGAGCCTGTCTGATCCAAGACCCAGGCTTTCAGTTCCTACCCCTGGCTGACTCCACTGCAAGTCCCGTGTGGAATCTGGCCACTGCCCCTGAGCTCAGAGATTGCTTACTTTCTAATTAAATTGTATTCCCACAATTAGGCAAACAGGGGTGGGGACTACCGGGGTTGAACACAGCTAAATGGGCTCTTCTCAGAGCAAAACTCACAGCAGGACTTCTCAGAGCCTTTATCATGTTGTGTACTCTGACTCTCCAAATTCAACTCATCACGAAGCTTTTCTGAGATAGCCACGTTATCTCAGAACACAGTTTGGGCAGTGCTGCATAGACCAGGCTACTTCCTGGGGTGTCAGAGAAGGTGTTATTTAAACCAAGAGGAGACAACAATACAAAGGCTGGGGAGTGGACATTCCAGGCAGAAGGGACAGTGTGAATAGAGGCCCCCAGGTGGGAGGGGATGGCATATTTAAGGAAGTGAAAGAACGAAAGGAGAGTAGTATGGCTAAATCACAGGCACACGGATGGAGAAGAGGAGAAGTTTGGCAGGGGAAGCTACCAGAAAGACCAGAGCACACAGGTACTTGTGGGTCATGGTGAAGAGTTTCGAAAGTATCATGTAGGTGTTATGCATGGAATTTGCATAATAAACACAATAACAACACTGTTTGAAGATTTGACTACAAGAGGCCAGAGGCTAAGTCTTGCTCCCAGTGAGCAGAGCAGTGGCTGATAAACAGAACAGGAGCACCTGCCAACCATTTGCTGAGTGAAGAAAACAGTAAGAGGAGGAGGAACATCAGTACAGTGGCTACCGTAGTAGTGCCTGCAGATGATGGTCTGGGAGACGGAGAATGGACGTGGGACAGGTAAGGGAGATGCGTTTTGGAACTAGATGTGACAGGAGTTGCTGATGAGTTGAAGGGAGGGCATAGATAAGGGAGGAATCTAGAAGGTCTCCTGGGTTTCTGCCTCAAACAACTGGGCATATGATGTGCCGTTTTCTGTGCAGGGGGAGACGGGCAGAGGCTAAGGGATACGGTATCGGGGGTGGGGGGGCGGGGCAAGAGACCCAGGAGTCTGCTCTTGAACGTGCCAGGTATGAGATGCCTTTGGGATATGTGGGCACGGACGTCAGGCTGACACTCTGGAGCCCAGAAGAGAGGTACAGGTGGAAGTGGCAGCCATGTCATGAGCCAGGTCACCCAGGGAGAGTATGAATGAAGGGAGAAGAGGGCCGGGACCCACGTGGGTCCATAATGGTCTTAAAGCCAACAAAAACCAAACCAGCCGAACAAGGTCATGTTAGTGTGGTGAGCTGGAGAAGTCTGTTTCAGCTTCCCTGGGTTTGCTTCTTCCTCTGTAAAATGAGATGATAATTCTTCCTCATAGGACCAAACCCCAAAGCCCCGGACACACAAGGAGGGGCTCAACAGATGACAAAGCCCCAGGATGGCCCCGATTTCTCCGTTCTGACAAGACCGGAAAAGAGACAGACTTAGCTCTTCTCCAGCCGAAGCCAGCAGAAATAGGTCCCTTAGCCATCTCGATGAGTTAGTCCCCCTCAGAGCTTTGCCGATTCTCCAGGCTTCTCCAGAGCACTGGCCAGCCGAGCCCTGCCCTAGAAGGAAGTCCGTCCTGCATGCAGCTCCTCAGAATGACCACCGGAGGGAGCGCCTCCTCAAGGCTGGTGCTTGCTGACTCTCTCTTCCTCCCCCCCCCCCCCCCAACTCCCTCTCCTCCTCTCCCTCCCTTTCCCTCTTCTGTGTCTTTCATCAAAATTTCCCTCTCATCTTCTCTGGGCCAGACTCTGTCTTCCATACTGAGGACACAGAATTCCTGAGCCTGAGAATTTCATGAACTGTTCAAGAAAGGAAGCCAATTATAATCATGGAATGGAGAGTGTGATGTAAGGGCTCTGGAGTAAGAAAGGCCCAAACGGAACCTTCATTCTGCTTCCTGAGGGCTGTGAGATCTCAGGCAGGTTCCTGCACCGCTCAGAGCTATGGTGACACCTGCAACTGCGTTGGGGGGTTGTGAGGATTATGTAAAATGTCAGTGTTCATATGTGTGAATTAGCAATACCAATAGCACCTACCTTGTAGTGTTGTCTTGAGAATTCAATGAAACAATACATATGGATCTCTTACTTCACAGTTGGCACTCAAAAATGCTAGCTCTTTAGTAAGTATTAATATTAGGACAACTCAGAGTAGGCCCTTAGTGTGAATTCTTTCTCTTATACCTCTAATCCCAGCTCTACTTTGTACATGTAGAAAGTGAGGCCCACGGAGGGTCTGTGCTTCCTCAAAGTCACCTAGGCAATGAGGCACAAGGCGGGGACCACTCCACGTCTTTCTTCTGTGCCAAAAATAAAGCCAGCAGCAAGAGGCCACCAGGATGGCAGAGCAGACAGGGCCTTGTCCACCCAGGTGGGAACTCAGCACCTAGCAGCTGATGGAGTCCTCTGCACAGCACCCACTTGTAGCAATTAGCTCTGGTCTCCGGTCCATTTGGTTATTTCTAGTTAGACAATTCAGCCTGCCAGCTGAGAGCTCTGAGGCATTTAAGGCCTTTTACCAAGTGGCCCTAATTTAACTTCTAATTCCATGCTTGTCACCCTCCCTTCCCTCGACACTTGATGTTTCAGATACTTTCATTCATTCATTTATTCTATGAATATATGTGCCATGTGCCAAACCAAGGAGGGCTTGCTACTCACAGGCTTGAAAGAGCAAGGGGAGGGAGCTACCACTGGAGCCCGGGGGAGTGGTTATAAGGAGTGGGTCACCTGTCTGGAGCTAAGACCTTTAGTGGAGGGATGCAGCCAACCCATGGAGACCCAGAGGGAGGGAATGGAAGGAAACCCCTTTGCTGATGATGAACATAGGGGACGAAGGGAGTGTGTGTCTCAAAGATAGGCAGGTTGCCGTACTGAGAGCCTAGTGTGAAAATTTACAGAGAGGTGGAAACAATAAGAAAGTGAAGTGGAAATACTAGAATGAAAAAAAAAAAACATACATGAAGTGCTTTTCTGAGTGCATCAGAAGACTCCATACATCGAAAGAAAGGATCAATGAACTTGAAGATAGGTCAATAGGAAATTACCCAAACTGAAACACAAAGAAATAAAGGATTAAAAACAAATGAACAAACAAACAGAAGAGAGCCTTCAAGAGCTGTACAATATCAGTCTAACATCCATATAATTGAAATCCCAGGAGAAGAAATAGCAGACCAGAATAAATGTGTAAACAGATAGGCTGACCATTTTCTAAAAATAATGAAAGATATGAAATCACAAATCCAAGAACATAGAGAATCTCAACAGAATAATTTTTTTAAAAATCTAGACACCTTCTATTAAAACTGCTAAAAACCAAAGGTAAAGTGAAAATATTAAAGGCAGCCGGGGAAAAGATACATTATATACAGAGGAACAGAGATAAGAATTACATCTTTAAAGAGCTAAGAAAGAAAAAAAAATGTCAGCCCAAAATTCTATAACCAGTGAAAACAGCTTTCAAAATTAAAAAACAAAAACAGATTTTGTAGACAAACAAAAGCCAGGAAATTCATTCCCAGCAGACTTGTGCTATAAGAAACATTAAAGGAAGTTCTCCAGGCAAAAGGAGCATGATACCGACAAAAGCTTGGGTTTACACAAAGAAAGAACTCCAGAAATGGTAAAAATGAAGGCAAATAGAAAACACTTTCAGGGCTCTCTGGGTCCACAGTCATATCATTTGCAAGGAATAGACTTATCCCGTTTCTCCCTAATTCTTGTGCCTCTTACTGTTTTCTCTTCTCTAACTGCTTTGTCTAGTGCCTCCAGTACAACGTTGACAAGTAGAGGGCCTCTGTGGTTTATTGCTGACCTTAGTGGAAATGTCTCTAGTCTTTCTCCATTAAGTAAAATTCTAGCTTTAGGAGCAAAGTATATATTTTATGATACTAAAAAGACACTTACCAATTCATTCTATGGCGAGTTATATTAAGGGCTTTTTCAGCATCGATGGAGATAATCACATGATTTTCTTCTTAAATCTATTAATCTGTTATATTATATTAATGATTTCCCTAATCCCAACCTGTTCATGGTAATGTGATGGAATGTTTTCCAATATTTTCTAATATTTCTAATATTTTCTTTAAATACTGGCATTAATATTCATAAGCAATTCAATAAGTCTGTAGTTCCCTTTTTGGCATACTGCTTTCTTTAAAAAAATTTTTTTTATATTAAATTTTTTTTTCAACGTTTTTTATTTATTTTTGGGACAGAGAGAGACAGAGCATGAACGGGGGAAGGGCAGAGAGAGAGAGGGAGACACAAAATCGGAAACAGGCTCCAGGCTCTGAGCCATCAGCCCAGAGCCCGACGCGGGGCTCGAACTCCCGGACCGCGAGATCGTGACCTGGCTGAAGTCGGACGCTTAACTGACTGCGCCACCCGGGCACCCCTGGACACTTCTAAGATAGAAAAACAAGAAGGAGACTCATGCTCCCAGAGATGAGAACTAACAGTTAACATGGTGTGGCACTGGCTGAGATGGATTCATTTATCGATGGGAGAGAACAAAAGCCCCGAGTCAGACCCGGAATGCTGTGGTACACACGACAGAGGTGATGCACTATACCATCGAGGAAAGGGGGGAGTGTTCAACAAATGGAACTGCAAAAGACGATCATCTAGGTGTTAAAAACCAAAAGTGGAACCTGACTCATACTGTGTAAGAATCCAGATGAATTAAGAACTTACACATGCAAAAGAAAACTTGAAATTCTTGGTAGAAGATACAGAGAGGAAGAGGTTTCCCAAATCACACCAAGCAATGTCTATGGAATAAAAGACAGATAGGCACGGCTATTTTATTTATTTATTTATTTATTTATTTTTTAATTTTTTTTTCAACGTTTATTTATTTTTGGGACAGAGAGAGACAGAGCATGAACGGGGGAGGGGCAGAGAGAGAGGGAGACACAGCATCGGAAACAGGCTCCAGGCTCCGAGCCATCCGCCCAGAGCCTGACGCGGGGCTCGAACTCACGGACCGCGAGATCGTGACCTGGCTGAAGTCGGACGCTTAACCGACTGCGCCACCCAGGCGCCCCGGCACGGCTATTTTAAAATTAAAAATGTTTGTTCATCAAATGACACTTTAAAAGACAAGCTAAGGGGCGCCTTAGCGTCCGACTTCAGCCAGGTCACGATCTCGCGGTCCGGGAGTTCGA
>NW_024412411.1:5044762-5182025 GCF_014898765.1 Herpailurus yagouaroundi
AAATTCAGACAAAACCCCCAAACAGTGCTGTAGAGAAATGGGCAAAAATTAAGAATGAGCTTTTTAAGGTGACTCGGTGGCTCAGTCGGTGGGGCGACCAACTCTTGATTTCAGTTCAGGTCACGATCTCACCGGTTGTGAGACGGAGCCTCACGTTGGGCTCTGTGCTGACAACACAGAGCCTGCTTGGGATTCTCTCTCTCCCTCTCTCTCTCTGCCCCTCGCCTGGTCACATGCATGCTCCCCCTCCCCCTCATTCTCTCTTCTCAAAAATAAATAAATAAACTTAAAAAAAAAAAAAAGAGCTTTTCCCAGAAGAGGAAAAGCCTACGAATAAAGGCATGTTTACCATTAGTGATCAGGAAATGCAAATCAAGACCACAACAAGATATCGCTTCACAACCCTAGCAAAAAATGATAATAATAATAAGTCTATTCGTACAAGGCTCAGAGAGGGTCTGCATCTATGAGATCTTTCACATATTCCCAGAATGTAAACTGATGCAATATTTTGGAAAATGGTTTGGCTCTACTCCCAAGCTTGAGTGTTCACAGACTCTTTGGCCCAGCCGTCCCTCTGGCTGTGCTGAGACTGTGGGAGGGTCAACCCGCATAGAGACAGAGGGACCGATAAGAAAGCTGGTGTCAGGGAGCCTGGGTGTCTCAGCCGGTTAAGCATCTGCTCTTAATTTCAACTCAGGTCCTGATCTCATTGTTCCTGGGTTTGAGCCCTGTGTTGGGCTCTGTGCTGACAACATGGAGCCTGCTTGCGAATCTCTCTCTCTCTCTCTCTCTCTCTCTCCCAAAATAAATAAACTAAAAAAAAAAAAAGTCGGTGTCAAGTCGATCAAAGAGGCTGGCTGTGGGGGTATAAAGCAGGTTTCTAATACAAGGAATACTGAAATCAACAAAAGACTACAACAAGAACTGCACAGAAAACAAAATCCGAATGGCCAATAAGCATATTAAAATGTGCTCAACCTTATTTGGCATTACAAAAATCCTATAACCTCTATGAAGTCCCTCCACGCACTCACTATAGTGGTTAAAAGGTCGAGGAGGATGTGAAGCAAGCAAGCATGTGGGGCTGTAGGAGAGGAGGTGTATACAACTGCCTTGGAAAACTAGTTGGCTTTATACCAGGAGACCCAGCATTCTATTCCCATGCACACATTCCACAGAAATATACACCAATGTGCACCAAAAGACAGGTACAGAAATACCCACACTACTGTACGAGATATAGAACAGTTGCTAAGAGAATAGATCCCAAGAGTCTTTATCACAAAGAAAAATTGTTTTCTTTCTGTTGTGTCTGTATGAGGGGATGATTGATAATTAATCCTGTTGTGCTAATCATTTCACAATATATGTCAATCAAATCATCAGGCTGTGTACCTTAAACTTATACAATGATGCATGGCAAGTGTTTCTCAATAAAACTGGGTTGGAGGGGTGGAGACTGTCCAGAGCAGTACAACTCATCACATTCAGAAAACAGGTGACAACCTGAATGCCTCTCGGCAGTACGCACCCAGTAAATCCTATATGGCCATGGGAACAAACGTATTACAAATGCAATCTGGGGCCAAAGAAGGCAGTCCCCAAAGAGTATACCCTGTAAGATTCACTTTTCATGAAGTTCAAAGTGAGATAAGGACCGTGGTGGCCTACAGGGAGGAGGAGAGTGGCTGGCCAGGGTGCTGATCGTGTTCCATTTTTTTTGCTCAGAGTGGTAGTTCCGTAAGCGTGTTCACTTTGTGAAGGCATGTCACTCTGCCCAGGATCTGTGCATTTTACTGTACGTTTGATACACTTCAATTCAAAATGCAGGAGAGATTTAGGAGAATTGACCAATGGATGTGGATGGAGGGGGAGAGAACGAGTCTGGTGTGACTAAGGTTTTAGCATGAGGAGCCAAGTTCGTGGAGTTATCCTTCACTGAGATGGCAAAGAGGAGAGGAGAGGTTGGCGGGGGCAGGTAAGGAGAATTCAAGTTCAGTTTTTAGACGTTCTATGATGGAGGCGTCCGGCAGGCTCTCAAGTGAAGATGTCAAGTAGCCACCTAGATATTCAAGTCTGGAGCCCCAGGGGGAGAGCAGAGCTAGAGACGGAGCTCTGAAAGCCTTCATCATATAGGTAGAATACAAGGCCACGAGGGCGGATGAGATCTCCAAGGGAGAGAGCGTAGAGAGGAGAGAGAAGGTCCAAGGACTGAGGGGGCAGGAAGGTGCTCAAACATGTCATCGGGTAAAGGATGAGAGCCACAAAGGAGACAAAGGAGCAGCCAGAGAGGCAGGAAGGAAACCAGGAGAGTGTGCCATCCACAGGCCAGGTGATTTCAAGGAGGAGGGAGTAATCAACCGTGTCTCAGTCTGCTGATGGGGTAAGAAGAGATCTGAGAATTGACCCTAGACTTAGCAACATGGAGGCCATTAGTGGACTTCTGTCGAGGGCAGTTCCAGGGAATGGTGGCGTCTGAAGTATGGGGCGGACAGAGAGGGGGGCGAAGGTGTGGCCCGCAGACAGCTCTCCCAAGAGTTGTGCTGTGCAGGCAAGCTGAGAAATGAGGCAGAGGGGGAGGAGATGGTGGGGCCAAGGAATTTTTAGGTGAGCGCTATGACTGCACGTTTGTAGCGGGCGAGCCGTGGACATGACAGGAGAGAGAGGGGAGATAATTTCTGGAGCCAGCTCATCGGATACAGGAGGACAGGATTGCATTATTCTGTTGGGGCAATCACCTTCCAAGTGAAGGGTAAGATTCAAACAAGCAGAGAGAAATCAGCAGCAGATACGGCCCTGCCTGAGGAGGCAACTATCCTGGATAAGGCTGACACACTTCCTTTTTTCTTCCCCCTCCCTTTAGCTAGACCCAGGGCAGGTGGATTCAAAGGTTTCTCCTCGGAAACAGGTCCTGGCCAGAGGCCTTGAGGCTGGGTGGGGCTGGGAAGGGCACACCCCTCCTCCCACCCCCCTACAAATGCTGACGCAACCTCCAGTGGCAACAAAAACCAGCCGGTGTCTCAGACACGACAGCAGTGCTCAGAGAAGCCTCTGGAGCCGGTGGAGGAGCCAGCATGGTGGAGTTTGCACCCCTGTTCGTGCCATGGGAGCGCCGGCTGCAGACCTTCATGGTCCTGCAGTGGGTCTTCTCCTTCCTGGCCCTGGGTAAGGAGAGATGGGCTGGGGGCTGGGAGACCACGGGCATCTGCCGCTTCGGGTGCACACAGTGCATCGATGGTGGAAAGACATCCGTTCGAAAGGGGGCTTTGCTGTGCTCAGAGCCCCTGCCCGAAAAGTCCCCCGCCTGGAGGCTTTGGAGGGCGTGGCAGGGTGTGGGGGTAGGGTGGGGTAGAAGCCATCACCTGTGGCTTCCAGCAGGTTACCGAGCTTTCCTGGGGTGGGGGTTCCACCTACTTTAGTACCGGGACAGAGACCCTGCCTCAGGCGGCCTGGTGGTGTGGGGAAGGATCTAGGTGATTGTGGGAAATTTCCAGGCTCCTCAGAGGGAATGGGTTTCTTTCCTTCCTTTCAGAGAGGAGGACACTGAGCCTGGCAGGTGGGGAAAGAGAGGGGAACAAGGAAAGGACCCAGGGGAGTGAGCGGGGTCCCAGACAAGCCTGGGTCAGACTCTGGCTGGGCAACCGAGCATCCGCGTGACCTCACTGGACCCATGCCTGACCTCTGTGGGCCTCTACTGCATCAGCTGTAGAATGGGAATAGCAGAGCTGCCCTTGCCAGGCTGCTGTGGGGTGAAGTGAAGAACGTGCTTGCTCTGCCCAGCACACATCTGGTCCAACCCCTGGGCTGGGATCCCACGGGAAACATGCGTAGGTTCCCCTACCCACCCTACCCCCACGGTGAGCACGTTGATCGTGGCCAGGGAGACCACACTTGCCCCAACTCCCCTCTGCTGAAGAGGACATTTCTTCAGCAGGACATTCAGAGGACATTCCCAGGGCTGAGCATGGGAAGAGAGTGACTGGGGGCCTGTGGGATTCTTCACCTCCTCTGCCAGCACGAGACTGGGCAGGCATGGCTTCCCCAACGGCTGGTGTCCAGCCTGTGCATTGATGCAAGGTGTTACAATATGGGCATACTCTGTACAGGCTGGTCAACAGCCATTTCACCCCCACACACCCCCAGCCCCCTACACACACCCCCCCCCCACACACCCACACATACCAGGTGCTCCTGCAGAACCCCCTCACAATTCTGCAGCTGAAGGAATCACCCCCGGAAAAGCATGCCCTCCAGCACCCTACATCGCTTACAATTCATCTGTGTCTCCGTGCCAAGCATAGTTAAACATGAAATATCCCTGGTTATCGCCGGTACAAAGACGAGCAGAGAAACCGAGTACCCTAACTGCCCAAGGTTGTAGGGCCTGAGTCCCGGGCTCCTTCCACAGCCAAAGGAAGAAAGGGAAGGAGGAGCAGAGAGAGGGGAGAGGGCAGAGGGCGTGGGAGCAGGTGAGGCTAAGAGACTAAAGGGCAGATAGAGCCTGGGGAAGGAGGCCCAGCCCAGGGCATGCTACAAGTTTGCTGGCTCCTGGACAAAGGTCACCGGGGGCCCAGATGTGGGCTGTGGCCTAGGGATCACACAGAATGAGGTTCATCATGCACATGTCTCGCGTGAGCTTTGTGAGCGTGATTGGGTTTGTCCTTGCCGCTGCACCCACCTTGCCTCCGTCCCCCAGCCCTGCAGGCCTGGGGAGTAGGAGCCTGGGAACGTCAGGAGCAGCACAGAGAGGTCAAGTAGCCCTGGGCCTGGAGGACTAGAGGGAGGACAGCTGAGAAAGGGGATCTGGGCTCACTGGTGCTAGGACAAGAAGGTTTTACCGTATCCCTTTTCCTGGGGGCAAAGGGGAGCTTCAGAAGGGCTTTAGGTAGGGGAGTGACAAGGTCTAATCTGCGTGCCAAAGGACCCTGTGGCTGCACAGTGGATGTATCCACAGTTTGGATTATGGGAGAATGGACTGATGGCTGGAGCAATCACTGCCTACATCAGGGGTCACCACATTATGGCCCATGGGCCAAATCCAGCCCACTGACTGTTTTTGTATTTGTAAAGTTTATGAGCTAAGAAGGAGTTTTACATTTTTAAATGGTTGCATTTTAAACGGTTAGATCCCTATGTGATAACCTCCAAGTTGGCTCTTGAGTCTCAAAGTCTAAAATATTTGTAACCTATCCCTTCAAAAAAAAAGATTGCCCACCCTGGTCTAGGGAGGCTGGCAGTGGGTGGAGAGAAATGGCCCCATTCAGAGCTACCTAGGAGATGGGTCCACAGGGCAGGATTGAAAGGCAGGCCCGAGAGTAAAGGCTTCCGGTGGAGGAGTAAAGACTGCACATTTACTGAATAGCTGGTAGATGCTGGTGTCAGAGGAGACATTCTGGGGAATGGCAGAAGCCAGAGAAGTGGCCGGAGAAGTCAACTAGGACTTGGCACTAAGGACTCAGGGCCAACAGCCAAATACCTCCCAAGTGGGTAACTTGCTTACTGTTCCCTTTCCTCTCCTCTATAACTCACCCAGGAAGGTAAGCGCCATTCAAACAGCTCGTCTGTGTCCTCAGCGGCAACTCCTGCTCCTACAAGAGTCGGAGTCCGTGAATATTTGTTGAGTGAATAAATGGGAGCATGACGCTACCAAAATAGTAGAGTTGAATCCTAGGTTCCATCCTCCCAGCTTGCTGTATGACCTTAACCAATTGGCGTACCCTCTCTGGACCTTCGTAAAGTCGGGTTTAAAATGTTTCCTCTCAGAGTCGTGAGGATTAAGTGAAAGAAAGTGTCTCCCTTCCTAAGTGACCTGTAGCCTGGAGGTTTGTCTGCTGAGAGGAGTTGAAGGGTGAGCTGAGGGTGAGGGGGATGGTGGGTGTGGGGGAGATCTTTCTGGTCCGTTGCCAATGCCCTGTGTGTTTTATCTTAACGTCTTTTTCTGACCACAAAACTGATATGTGCTATCATAAAACATTCAAACATAATAATGTGTGTCCTAAAAGCAATAGACTTCCCCAAATCCTACCCTCCAGATAGCCACTATTAGCCATTTGTTTTTATTCTCTCAAGCTGGTTTTTATTTTATTTTTTTTAGCATTTATTCACTTTTTGAGACACACACACACACACACACACACACACACAGACGCACGAGTGCAGGAGAGGGGCAGAGAGAGAGAGAGAGAGAGAGAATCACAAGCAGGCTCCCTGTTGTCGGCACAGAGCCCCACGTGGAACTCAAACTCACCAACCATGAGATCATGACCTTAGCAGAAGTGGGCCGCTTAACTGACGAAGCCACCCAGGAGCCCCTCTCAAGTTGGTTTTCTTAAAGCGGGAGACACCTATAGAGACTTCTGATTTTGCCCAAGGGGAGAGGGGCCTAGCTGGGGTTCTTAAACTTTTTTTTCCCCATTAAAAACTTTTAATGTGGAAAAGGAAATAAATAAAAAAATTTTTTTAACGTTTATTTATTTTTTGGGGACAGAGAGAGACAGAGCATGAACGGGGGAGGGGCAGAGAGAGAGGGAGACACAGAATCAGAAACAGGCTCCAGGCTCTGAGCCATCAGCCCAGAGCCCGACGCGGGGCTCGAACTCACGGACCGCGAGATCGTGACCTGGCTGAAGTCGGACGCTTAACTGACTGCACCACCCAGGCGCCCTGGAAATAAATAAAATTTAACTCAAGCCTCCTGCTGTCTTTGTCCTTCCTCCAGAGCTGTGGGCTCCTTTTCTCCTCTACACGTGTGCAGCCATATATAAGTGCTAATGTTCTTTTTCATATAAACAGTGGCATTTTATTCCCACTCTGCTACAACTTTCTCTTTCAAAGTTGTTATTAAAAAATATTTAAGGGCACTTGGGTGGCTCAGTCAGTTAAGCGTCCGACTCTTGATTTTGGCTCAGGTCATCATCTCTCATGGCTTGGTGAGTTAGAGCTCCATGTCGGGCTCTGTGCTGATCGCACAGAGCCTGCTTGGGATTCTCTCTCTCTCTCTCTCTCTCTCCCTCCCTCCCTCTCTCTCTCTCTCTCTCTCTCTGGCCCTCCCCAGCTCATGCTGTCTCTGTCTCTCTCAAAATACATAAGTAAACTTAAAACAAAAAATATTTAAGACGAACAGGTGACCAACCCACAAGCACTTAACGGTCCTTTCCTACCCCCTCCAGGAACTGCAAGGCCTAGGTGAGGATAAAGCACTGTTGAGGCAGAAACTGGCCCACAGGTCTGGGGATGTGGGGGACGTGGGAGGGAGGGGCTGACCATGAGAGCAGCGACTCAGGGCTACTGTTTCTTCTAGTTTTCTTTTTTTTTTTAATGTTCATCTAATTGTGAGAGACAGAACATGACCAAGTGCATGCAGGGAAGTGGCAGAGGGAGAGGGGGACACAAATCCGAAGCAGGCTCCAGGCTCTGAGCTGTCAGCACAGAGCCCGACGTGGGGCTCGAACTCAACAAACCGAGAGATCATGACCTGAGCCAAAGCCGGACGCTTAACCGACTGAGCCGCCCAGGCGCCCCTCTTCTAGTTTTTCAAGACATAGCAGATGTCAGGGTTTGTACGTGAGGCCTCCCCATTTTTCATTATTAGTAACCAGTTTAATAATATTTCAGAGTAAAGGGAAAAGGTGGAAGGAACCCAAGTGTCCATTGGTCCACTGACAGATGAATGGGATAAACAAAATGTGATATATACATGCAACAGAATATTTTCCAGCCAAAAAAGGGAGGGCCATTCTGACACATGCTGCTACAACATGGATAACACGAATGACCGTCAGGACGTTATGCTAAGTGAAATAAGCCAGTTGCAAAAAGACAAACACCTCATGATTCTTCTCATAGGAGGTTCCTAGAATAGTCCAATTTGTAGAGACCGAAAATCAAATGGCAGCTGGCAGGGAATGGGGGAGGGGCACGGGGAGTCAGTGTTGAACGGGTACAGAGGTTCAGTTTGGGAAGATGAAGAGGTCTGGAGATGGGCAGTAGGGATGTGAATGAACTCATCGCCACTGAACTGTGAGCTTAGACACGGTTAAGGTGACAAACTTTATGTTACGCATCTTTTAACCTCAATAACAATTTTTTTTGGCTTAACTTTATTTTTTATTTTTTAAAATTTACATCCTAATTAGTTAGTATATAGCGAAGCAATGATTTCGGTAGATTCCTTAGTGCCCCTTACCCATTTAGCCCATCCCCCCTCCCACAACCCCTCCAACAACCCTCAGTTTGTTCTCCATATTTATGAGTCTCTTCTGTTCTGCCCCCCCCCCCCGTTTTCATATTATTTTTTGTTTCCCTTCCCTTATGTTCATCTGTTTTGTCTCTTAAAGTCCTCATAGGAGTGAAGTCATATGATTTTTGTCTTTCTCCGACTGACTAATTTCACTTAGCATAATACCCTCCAGTTCCATCCACGTAGTTGCAAATGGCAAGATTTCATTCTTTTGGATTGCCGAGTAATACTCCATTGTATATATATATACCACATTTTCTTTATCCATTCGTCCATCGATGGACATTTGGGCTCTTTCCATACTTTGGCTATTGTTGATAGTGCTGCTGTTAACATTGGGGTGCATGTGCCCCTTCAAAACAGCACTCCTATATCCCTTGGATAAATACCTAGTAGTGCAATTGCTGGGTTATAGGGTAGTTCTATTTTTAGTTTTTTGAGAAACCTCCATACTGTTTTCCAGAATGGCTGCCCCAGTTTGCACTCCCCCCAGCAGTGCAAAAGGGTTCCTCTTTCTCTGCATCCTCGCCAACATCTGTTGTTGCCTGAGTTGTTAATGTTAGCCATTCTGACAGGTGTGAGGTGGTATCTCATTGTGGTTTTGATTTGTATTTCCCTGATGATGATGATGATGATGTTGAGCATTTTTTCATGTGTCGGTTGGCCATCTGGATGTCTTGGAGAAGGGTCTTTTCATGTCTTTTGCCCATTTCTTCACGGGATTCTTTGTTTTTTGGGTGTTGAGTTTGAGAAGTTCTTTGTAGATTCTGGATACTAACCCTTTATCGGCTATGTCCTTTGCAAATATCTTCTCCTATTCCATCAGTTGCCTTTTAGTTTTGCTGATTGTTTCCTTCGCTGTGCAGAAGCTTTTTATTTTGATGAGGTCCCAGGAGTTCATTTTTGCTTTTGTTTCCCTTGCCTCCGGAGACCTGTTGAGTAAGAAATTGCTTCGGGCAAGATCAAAACCTGCTACAAGCAGGTTTTTGCCTGCTTTCTCCTCCAGCATTTTGATGGCTTCCTGTCAACCTCAGTGACAATTTAAAAGACGAAGTGCCCGGGTGCAACAAGGGCAGGACTTTGTGTCTCTCGTTCACGGCTCTACCACCAGCACTGGCATGTCGGAGGTGCTCTGTGTAAAGTGAACATCTGTGAGCCCCAATTCTACGTCATCTGGGCTTATGAATTTTACCACTGTTCGGACTGGGTCAAAAGTCCCCACCTCCAGGAAACCTGCCACGAGTGACAGGCCCCATCTGCCTTACTTTCAAGTAGAATATACGACAGGAAGCCGACCTTCTTTAAGAGGATAAGTGCACGGTGTTGAGTAGAGGAAATGGGAAGGGGAAGGAGCCATATTCCCTGGGAATATTCTTTCCATCAGCATCAGATTAGGGATGGCCCACAGACCAGCTGCCCCTGAGATGAAGCTGGGATTCTAGCCTACGGCAAGGGATTCGGAACTGTAGGTCAGAGGGGGAATTCCTCGCTGGGCCTGGTCCAGCCAGCGCCTGGCCTCTTTCTCCCTTCCTCCTTCACCAGGAAAGGCACTGCAAGCGGAGGAATCAGCACGAGCAAAAGCTAAGGGATTGAAAGAGCTGAATGAGCTGTAGGAACACAGCAGGTCGTGTGGCCAGAGCACTGGGGGTGCGTGTGGTTGAGGTGAGGCTGGAGCAGGAGGCAGGTAGGGCCAGCTCACGCGGAGCTTGAATGCCAGGCTGAGCTGGCTGGGCAGTGCCTCCAGTTATGGGAAAGCCATGAAAGGGCTTCAATAAGAGGAGGATCTGGCCAGCTCTATCTCTGGGAAAACAGGGCAGAGGGTCAACAGAAAGAGGGCTGGGCAGAGAAAAAGTGTCTCCGTTTTCTCCAAGGTCCCAGGAGATGGAAACTAGAAAGAAATAACCCAATCAGTTGTCCAGCAAGCATTGAGCACCTGGTGAATGCAGACTATTTTACTGGGGAGAAGGAGGCGGAGAGGGAAGACCAGGGTCTGGGACCCAGTACAGTGGGAAAAGTGAGTTTTGAAATTCAGCCTGCCTAGGGTTCAAATCTGTGCTCCCAGCATGACATTGGCAGGTGCATTCCCTCCTTGAAGGAGTGGGAAGCCGATCTCTTCCTCCCGGGGCCACGGGCTGGACAGGTTCGTGCTGCTAGTGCTGGGCACATGGGCAGACTCAGCGTGGACAGCTTCACGTCCTTCCTCTCAGACCTGACCACTGATGGCTCCTGCTTCCCTCCCCAGCCCAGATCTGTGTTGTCGTCTTCGTGGGCCTCCTGTTCACAAGATTCTGGTTGCTCAGTGTCCTGTATGCGACCTGGTGGTACCTGGACCGAGAAAAGCCACGGCAGGGGGGCAGGTCCTTCCAAGCAATAAGGCGCTGCTTCTTGTGGAAGTACATGAGGGACTATTTCCCTGTCTCGGTGAGTACTGGGACTGGATGGAGCATGGCCATGTCCGTGGCGGAAGCATGGTCCTGTGTGCAGGGAGCAGAATACTGGGCGGGGAGGTAGGGGCTTATTTGGCCATGCCACTATGTGGCCTAAGAAAGAGTCCAGTTTCTCTCTGGCCATGGTTTCTCATCTGCGGGGATGTGGAGCCAATGTGAGGAATGATGAGCGTACAGGGTTGGAAGGCACTCTGTGGGGCATATAGTGTGGCACACATACGTATCTTATAGGTGTAAACCCCGCGGCAGTCAGGTATGGGGGTGAATGTAGTAAACACAAGGTCCTAAGAGACCATCTAGCCCCACATTTCATCAGATGAGGAGAATGACAGTCTGAGAGAGACAAAGGTGTGACCAATGCCACTCAACAAATTCTTGAGCAAGGTCTTGCCCTATTCGGAACCTCAGTTTCCTCAGGAAGCTTCCTCAGGAAGCAGACTGAGCCCTCCTACTCTGAGCGCTTTTGAATCTCTCACTGTGACTCAGGGCATCTCATGCCGTTGTGGGTACTCGATCCTGGACTCAAATGTCAGTCCTGAGTGAAACAGACCCTGGGATTTAACAGACCCCTTGGCTCCTTTTACCGAATCCCAGATAGACTAAACCCTCAGACATAAGCAGCTGGGCAGGGATGGCTTATTGGCCAGATGGGACAGGGTAGGAAGGCAGTGGGGACACAGAGAGGTGCCAGGCAGGGTCAGCTGGCCGTTCCCTGGAAATAGAGGAGAAGAAAGCCACAGAGTGTGGCCTCTGGAGCTGGACAGACTAGGTCTTAATACCAGTCTGCCACAAACCAGCTGCGACCTTGGTGAGTTTCACAGCCTCTCTTAGCCTCAGTTTCCTCATATGTAAAGGGATAATGCCATACATCACTGAGTTGGATGGATTCACTGAGATGTCAGGAAAGCACCTTGTAGGTTCTCAGTAAACTAGGAGCTAGTGTTATTTTACTAAGTCAGTGGGGACTCTGGGGAAGCTTGCACGTGCTGTGGAGGACCCTGACAGCCCAGAGCTCTACTGTTCTGACCTTCACACCTGCCTGGCTTCTCCCACCCCATCCTGGAACCCCGCCTCCTCCTGCCCCTGCTGGAATTAGGTCCCCAGCTCCTACGTAAAGGGCGGGGAGGGGGAGGGGAGGGAGAACACAGGCTCACAGAGGTTAAACAACTCACCCACTCGTGGGCACTCAGCATGGGACTCAGGGCTGCTGCCTTGCTCCCTTCTGACAGTCCTGGGGGCCCGGCAAGGACTAGCAAAAGCAGGGAAAGAGCTGGGATACAGAAGCCCCTAGCACCACAGTAAGCAGGGCCTCCTGGGCAAAGGGCAAGGGTGGGACAGGGCAGGGCAGGGCAAGACAGCAGGGCAGGAGCTGGGCAGAGGGCAGGAAGTTGAGTGGCAGGGATTTCTACCCTCATGAGGAGTGATAGATGTTGAAGGGCAGAGTGAATGGGCAGTGCTGAGGCTAACCTGAGGGTCCAGATTGGGGGAGGTCTTCTCCCCATATTTGCTTCCTCTGCACGGTGCCCTCCCAAGATCTTGTCAGCGTAGACAAGCAGGGTCTGTGCCTGTCCCCTCCACTGCCCTTCCTGATCCTCCCCCAGCCAGGCAGCCCTCGAGGAGGGTCTCTCAACCTCGGCACTATTGACACTGGTGGGACGCCTGCCCTGATTTGCCACAGTTCGTTCCACTGTAGTGTTTCAGGATTGCTGCCCACAGGCCGGCCTGGTGCGTCACCCCTGCAGAGCGTGAGCAGTACCGCCAGGTGGCCAGCAGAGGGCGAGATGGCATGCGCTTTGACTTCGCCTGTCCTAGGCTGGGAGCCTGCAGGTGGGGCTGTGGCCTGCAGATTCCCTTCCCCACCTCCTCCCGGGAGACCTTCCCACTCTTCCACACACCTTTACAGCGCAGGCTCCGCGGAGATCTTGGGGTGGCCGGAGGGTAGGGAGCCTCAGCTCTGCCGCAGCTCTCCCACATTCACAAGCCTCCGCGCTGCTCTGTCAAATGCGAGTGGGTTTCTGAGCTTCTGTCAGTTCTCCGTGTGATTTTATGAACTAGCGTCTAGTGATGGAATTTCGAGCAAGATTAGGAACGCTGTTTCTGGGCCTTGCAGCTTTCTACACTCAAGCTAGAGGATTCCTAAAGAGCCAGTGATGAAGAATCGGGCAATGTTTTGCAGAGGAGGCGCCGATCCCACCTCATGCTGAAAACCAGTCCCAAAGCTGGGTTTCCCCTGTGAAGATTTCATCACCCCAGAGCAAACACTGTCTACACGGGCCCAGGCCTGAGGGGTGGAGTGCTGTGGCCGGGCGGTGACCTGGTGTCAGGAAATGCTGCAGGCTGGGGACAGTGCGGAACACCTCCTCACCCACACCTGGGACATCCCTCGGTTCCTCCACAGCCCTGCAGGCATCACTAGGGACTTCGTGCCCCACCTCCCAGCCCGGCCCCCTCCCAGCATACTGGGGTCTCTTAACCTGGTAGGTAGCCAGCCACCTGCCCAGGACAGATCTCCAGCTTACATTACACTTGGACGGGGTGACACTTCCTCCTGCTGGTGGCTCCTTGCATCATGGGAGGGCTCTGCCTGTGAGAGGGTCTTCCTACACAGAGACTGCGCCCTTCCTCAGGACCCTCCCAGGAGTCTTACCTCTGCCTTGGGCACAGCTCTCGCCCCAGCCCTAGGGCTGCCCTGCAGGGAGGGATGAGGGGTTCCCTTCCTGCTCACTTCCGGTCCTTGCTATCCCCTCCCCCACACCCCTGCTCCCAGCCCGCAGCTCTCAGGAGGCTTTCTGCCCCTGGGCACGTGGACATTTGACACGGAATGATTGTTGTAGGTGTGTCCGTATTGGGGGGAGGGGTCTGTCTTCATCCCTGGCCTCTCCCCACTGGATGGCAGTAGCACTCCCCTCTCCCCGTTGTGACAACCAAAAATGTCTGTAGACGTTACCACATGTCCCCTGGTGGTGTAGGGGAACTGGCCCCGGTTGAGAGCTGCTGCTCTGAAGCTTGGGGTCTGACTCCCAAACTCCTCCGGGTCTCACCCTTCTCTCCTCCCCCACTCACTGCCTAAATCCTAACCAATCATTTCTTTTATCTGGGCTTTGCTTCCGCCGACGCCCCCTACCGTCCATCCTGCACACAGCAGCCATGATACTCACAAAAACGTTAAAACACAGCGGGGACTCCCGCGACGCCTAAAATCAAACCTAATTTTTGCCTGGCCTGCAAAAATTAGACTCTGGGTCCCTGGACTCTGGACCCATGCTCACGCCTCACCTGCCCCCTTGGCTGTCAGCTCTCCAGGCATGAGCTGTGTCACTTGGGCCGGTGCCGTCATCTGAAGTGCACCCCTTGACCCCGTTAACCCCCACCACCTTTCGCTTGGGGACTCCTACAAGGCGGCAGAGCCCACAGGTTACACACACAGAGCCAGGCTGCTTGTGTTAAGATCTTGCCTCTGCGACTTTACTAGCTATGTGACCTAGAACAAGTGGATTGACCTTGTGTCTCAGTTTGCTCGTCTGTAAAATGGAGCCGTTGCCACCAGTACCTCCCTTGCAGAGTGAACAGGAGATGGAGAAAGTAGGTGTCCTGAGGTGCCTGACGCACAGTAGGTGCTGGGAATGCGCACCGCCTGGGGCATTCTTTCCAGCTCTCTGTGCTTGGTGCATCCTGCGTGTCTTCAACTCTAAGATATCCTTGATGGTAAAACATACCGGTATTTTATGTACCACTAAGAAAAAAAAGTTCTTCCAATTAAAATTGTCAAATGCATCTTGATAGCATAATGTTAAGATGTGAAAAAAAGGAGCTTCTCAGAACTGAGGGAATATAGCTGCAGATGTCAATGGGTGTCTGTTCTGTCTGCTCAGTGCTCAGTGAGGGCAGGGTGGAGAACTCATCAGCTAAGGGGGGGTGGTGGCTCAAAGCCTTTCTTTTCAACTGGCCATGATGGGAGGAGGCAGGCAAGGACCCAGTCTCCCCGCCCCCCCCCCCCATACACGCATGCGTGTGCGCGGCCAACGGCCTAAAGCTGGAAGGGGATTCCTTTGGTTTAAAGCAGTGATTCTCAAACCCTGATATAGGGCAGAATCCTCTGGGAAATCTGCCACAAATGGGATGCCCAAGGCCAGAGCCAGACTACTGAACCAAACCTTGCTTGCCCTGCATTTTTAAACTGCCAAGCAATCAAGGTACATAAATAGGTCATGAACAGGTTCTCCAGGGCCTGGACCTGGTTGCCGATGGAGGAACCACCTTCTCCTGAAGCTAACCGCCTGGACATTCCAAGTTTGACTAAAAAGGAAAAGACCCCAGAGATAGTCCTGAGTCTCCGGGTAGCTCTCTGTGTCTGGAACAAAGAATTCCTGGCCTGGTGCTCTCTGTGCGGGAGACAGCAGAACTGAGCTCAGGTCATCCGTGTGGCTTTGAGCAGGTCACTTACCCCTCTGCATCTCAGTTTGTGCAACCATCAAATGGGGGCTCTCACACTGCAGCCAACCTCCCGAGGGCCACGGTCACACAGGCTAGTGGTGTGGGTGATCTGTGAACCATAAAGGGGCCATCAGGACAGTGGGTTCTTGAGGCATTTGGGTCACCCCAAGAGTGTAAGAAGGCATGAGGGCATTTGTTGAGAGATGGGACTGGGCAGACAGGGCAGAGACACAGCCCTCGTGGTCCTCTTTCCCACCCACGGTCCAGATGCCCTCTCCTTGAGATGCCTCTCTCATCCCGCAGGGCTGTGGTCTTCTAGGCAAGGGTCTTGGGGTTCAACGTAGTGACACCCCTGGGAGAATTGAAAACGTGTTCACACAAAGACTAATGTGCCAGTGTTCGTGCCTACGTTATTTCCAATGGCCAAAGGATGGAAATCATTTCAATGTCTGTCGAGTGATCAGTGAACAACAAATATGGTATATCCATGCAATGGAATAGTATTCAATCGTAAAAAGGAACGAAGTACTGATATATGCTTCAACATGGATGGACCTTGAAGACATTCTGCTAAAGTGAAAGAAGACAGACACAAAAGGCCACATTGTGTGATTCCGTGTGCAGGAAGCACCCAGAATAGGCAAATAGACACATAGGCAGTAGGCAATAAGCACATAGACACAGAAAGCAGGTTAGTGGTTGCCAGGGGCTACAGTATGGGGAGTGACTGCTAATGGGTATGGGGTTTCTCTTTGGGGTGTTGAAAATGCTCTGGAATTATATAGGGGTGATGGTTGTTCACTTCTGAAGGATACTAAAACCGCTGAATTGCACACTTCAAAAAAGGTGAATTTTATGGTAATTGTGTGTATATATATACATATTATATATATACACACATATATATGCACCCTGGCCAGAGTCTAGCACCCTGGCCATCCTGTTCTCCAGCCACTGCCTGGTACGCAGCCTGCCATGACACGCACCCAGAGAAGGCCTTCCCCAGACACCCATCTGTCTTTGCTTAGTCCCACTTCTTCCTTAAGAGAACTGAGGGAGCGAGGCAGAGAACGCAGTGCTTTGTAAACCTTCCCCTCTCTGTTTACCTCACCCGAACCCAGTAGCAACGCTGCCAGGGAGGCATTATCACTGTCTTGGGGGATAGAGAGGAAACTGAGGCATGGGGAGTGCAGGGGCCTGGCGAAGGTCATGTGAGCTGGCAGCAGAACCGGGCCTTCCTTCTGAGGCTGCATCAGCCTCCTCTATTCATGTGTTCATTCTTCCTTCATTCCAGTCTTTCTGGAGCATCGCCTCTGTTCCAGACCCATACTTGGGTCAGGTGAGGCATCAGACAGGTGGTCTTAATCTCAAGACCCTCACAGACCCTACAGCCCAGCAATTGCACTACTAGGCATTTATCCACGGGATACAGGTGCGCTGTTTCGAAGGGACACATGCACCCCCATATTTACAGCAGCACTATCGACAATAGCCAAAGAAAGTATGGAAAGAGCCCGAATGTCCATCGATGGATGAATGGATAAAGAAGATGTGGTATATATATACAATGGAGTGTTACTCGGCAATCAAAAAGAATGAAATCTTGCCATTTGCAACTACGTGGATGGAACTGGAGGGTATTATGCTAAGTGAAATTGGTCAGAGAAAGACAAACATCATATGACTTCATTCCTATGAGGACTTTAAGAGACAAAACAGATGAACATAAGGGAAGGGAAGCAAAACAAATATAATGAACATAAGGGAAGGAAAGCAAAAATAATATAAAAACAGGGAGGGGGACAAAACATAAGAGACTCTTAAATATAGAGAACAAACAGAGGGTTATGGGAGGGGGTGTGGGAGGGGGGATGGGCTAAATGGGGAAGGGACACTAAGGAATCTACTCCCGAAATCACTGTTGCACCATATGCTAACTGACTTGGATGTAAATTAAAAAATAAATAAATTTTAAAAAATAAAAATAAATAGATCAAATAAAATAAAAATAATAAAAAGACCCTCACAGCGAGCGAGTGACACCACTTGGGCCCAGGGGACAGATAGAAGAGGTTAGCACAGAAAAACAGCAGTAGAGACTATGTCTAGGGAGGTGCAGACCAGGCCTCGGTGGACAGTGACAACCCATCAGTGCACACACCAGGTCACGCACACGTAACTGCACGTGCAAGTATTGGCACGCACGTCTAGACACAGGCGCTCACATTCACCAGGATGTGTCTCAACACACAAAGCCTTCTTTAACAAGGATGATCCTTCTTTCTTTCGTTGATTCATTTGTTTTGTTCATTCATACATTCATTGTTCATTTAAAATAAGTCATACGTTCTTGTTCAGAATTCCGAAGGGACAAAAGGGTGTATGGTAAAGGGTTCCCCCCCCACCTCAATTCTCATTTCCTCCCTTCCCTCCCCAGAGGCAACCGCGTCGACCAGCGTTTGTCCACACACAAGCAAGCGCGTGCCCCCTCTGCCAGCCCGGTCAGTGGCATTCTGAACGCACCGTCTTGCCCGTTGCTCTGTCCTGACGAGGGATTGTGGCCACCTTCCCCTGCCAGGCCAGGGAGATCTTCGCCATCCTTCCCTAGGGCTGCAGAGGGGCAAACGTTTCACAATTTGTCTGAACGGGCCCTGTCGGTGGACATTGGAGGCGATGCGGGGTTGATGGCGGTACAAAAAAAAAGATGCCGTGGTTAATATCATTCTGCACAAGCACACGCAATTCCCCAGTGGTGGAGTTGCTAGGGTAAAAGGTCAATTCCACTTTGTGGTTGTGACAGCTATTGCCAAATCGCCTTCATGGAGGTTGTACAAAATTGCCTTCCCGCTGGCTGAGAAGGAATTCATGTGCTGGTGCTTCCGTGAGGGGAGCCAGGTACGTGTGTAGGGAAACACCACCAGATGGGTGCCTGTGCAAGCACCTTTCTCACTGAGAATAGCCAGAGATTTCTCTGTCCCATCTTTAGTTTCATATCCAGCAAGTCCTCACTGCATGAGTGGAAGGGGTTTGTCTTCGTACGGGAGGCAATGGTCTCCCCAACTGTGGTCCCTGCAGCCTTTCTGCAAAGCGTCAGTGGGTAACTGGGGGCCATACTGGGCAGGAGGGTGGGTTACAGAAACCAAGTGCAGGAGAATCTGGGGCTGTTCAGCCTCGATGGGGCGGACAGGCTCAGATCCCCATTGCTGCCCATCACCCGCCACCCCCAACCCTGCGCCAAGTCCCTCCAGGCTCCAAGAGAAGGTAGCCAGTCCTCCTGGACCACAAAGGCAGCAACAAGAATCCTCAGGGAGTCACCTGCCGCAAGTTTTAGCTTGATGACAGGGTGAACTTTCACCCTGGCAAAGCTGACCCAGAGTGGAAAGGACTGCCCCGCACCCAGGAGTGCAGATTGCAGGGACTGGCCAGTCCTATCAGAGACCCTCCTGCCAGGGGCTTGGGTCATGGGCCAGGGACCTCAAGAGCCTTCAAACTCTGATGGCTGTGGCTCCCAGGGTGCAGGACTGTGTAAAGGGTGGGCCTGCGGGTCCTGGCAGGGTGGGGAAGGGATTGCCCCCATACACACACACACACACACACACACACACACACACACATACACACACACACACACACATAATCACTGCCCACCGCAGCAATCTTTGCAGACTGAGCCATGGAGCAGCCTGTCCAGTAATGGGCTGAGAGCAGCATTTGTTAGCTCACTTCCTGCCCTTCACCCTCACCCCACTTCATCCTGGAGCCGCTAAGGACAACAGCTCTCCTCTCCCAAGTCAATGTGCGATGACTCGTGGTCCCTGCTCCCCCCTCCATGCTGCTGGCTCTGGCAAGTTGCTGGCCAGCAGAGCCCAGGGCTGGGGAAAGAGCGTGATGAAGGGGCGATGGAGGTCTGGCGTCGGGGAAGCAGGGAGCCACAGGGAGACACTTGCTTTGTCCAGAAGGGTAAAGAGGACTAGGGCCAGCCTCCTGGACTGCATGCTCTTTCAACCACTCCTGCTATACCTTGCGAATGCTCACTCCCAGGTCTTCAGTGCCAATTTTTCCTATATTGAGATTTGTGGAAACAGGCCTTTTGCAGCAGGCTGGTGTCCCCGTGTGTCCCTCTGATGCCTTCGAATTATATCTGGTCCTGTAGTAATCTTGGTAATTCCAGGACACCAACAGACTCGAGCTTCTCAGCAGTCCTGGGAGGAAGGCAGGCTGAATGGAAGGAAGGCTAAATGTCCCCATTTTACAGATGAAGACCCCGAGAGGGAAGCAATTTGTCCGAAGCCAGCAGTGATTCTGAGATGGTATCATTGGGTGCCTTCACACATCATATCTCGATCTTCTTAAGAGCCTGAGGCTCAGAGAGGGGGAGCGACACTGATGAGTGGCACATTCGGGGTCGGCACGCAGGTCCAGCTCTGGCTCACCAGGTTGCTGTCCTTGCAGCTGGTCAAGACCGCCGAGCTGGACCCCTCCCGGAACTACCTTGCCGGCTTCCACCCCCACGGGGTCCTGGCTGCTGGAGCCTTTGTCAACCTGTGCACCGAGAGCACAGGCTTCCCTTCGCTCTTCCCTGGCATCCGCCCCCATCTGATGATGCTGACCCTGTGGTTCCGGGTCCCCTTCTTCAGGGATTACATCATGTCGGGGGGTGAGTTTTTACACCCTGGGGTAGACCAAGAGGATGAGGCTGGAGGCATGGGAAGAGGCATTGTGGCAAGGGTGCCAACCGTTCTGTGCTTTTTTTTTTGTAATGTTTATTTATTTTTGAGAGAGAGAGAGAGAAACAGGGACAGAGACAGAGCACGAGCAAGGACGGGCAGAGAGAGAGGGAGACACAGAGTCTGAAGCAGGCTCCAGGCTCCGAGCTGTCAGCACAGAGTCTGACGCGGGGCTCAAACTCCCTAATGGTGAGATCATGACCTGAGCCGAAGTCCAATGCTAAACTGACTGAGGCGCCCAGGCGCCCCAATGGTTCTGTACTTCTTACAAGAACATGTGCAATAGGAGAAGGTGGCTAGACCCAAGGAAGTACTTCCCACAGCACCATGTGGGGCCGTGAGCTTGGCGAGGGTGTCAGGAAAAGGGAGAGAACTCAGTTCCACTCCTCAGGGAACTCCAAGCTGGAGTGGGTGGGGTGGGGACCCAGGCCTCTGTGGCCACTTTTGGTGATCGCTTTCTTGGCTCACATCCACTTGACAATCCCTGCCCCCTTGCCCCGTACCTGACCACCTTCTTCTCTTCCCAGGGCTGGTCACATCAGACAAGGAGAGCGCTGCTCACATTCTCAACAGGAAAGAAGGTGGCAATCTGCTGGCCATCATCATAGGGGGTGCCCAGGAGGCACTGAATGCCAGGCCCGGGGCCTACACGCTGTTGTTGCGGAACCGCAAGGGCTTCGTCAGACTCGCCCTGATGCACGGGTATCTGGGAAGAGGGCTCTCCGTTCAGCTGGAGATGGGCAAGGATTAGATTTGGGCAGGAAGACAGCAGAGACTAATGCAGATTGTATTGGGACAGGGAGAGTCTTAGTCCCTTTGCAATGAAGATTCTATCTTGGGGAGATCCGTACTATGTCGTGCCCAAATACCCAGAAAAGATTTCAGAAGACAAGTGTGGTGATCAAAGGGACTAGGTGGGAAGGGATATATTTGCCCGAAGCTGGCCCAAGATCTGATATCTATGGGCTCTGGGAAAATGGAGTTTGGGGCATATCACAGAGCTCTTCTACTTCGAAGGTTCTTTGAAGAATACAAGTTAGCTGGAGCCGGAGAGAGGTTTTCTACAAAGTCCACAGATGTTTTATATCTGGGAGGACTCTCTGAAGCATTCCGGTCTATCTGTCCTGTTACAACTGGGAGATTGTGGCCCTGAGAGGGCCCAGGACCTGCCCGAGTTCAGAAAGCAAAGCTACGGCAGGTCTGGTAGGCAACTGAGTCTTCCCACTCCTGGCCCAGGGCTCTGTCCTCTGCTCCAATTCCTGGTCACCGGGTCCAGGCAGGAAGCTAGCTGGGGTCTTCTTTAGGGCCTTCCACACGTAGTCTCTCCTGTCTCCCTCCAGGGCTGCTCTCGTGCCGATCTTCTCCTTTGGGGAGAATGAACTATTTGACCAGGTCGAGAATTCTCCCGGCTCCTGGTTGCGCCGCATCCAGGACCGGCTGCAGAAGATCATGGGTATCTCCCTCCCGCTCTTCCATGGCCGTGGCGTCTTCCAGTACAGCTTTGGTCTTATACCCTACCGCCAGCCCATCACCACTGTGGGTGAGCTGAGAGCCAGGCTGGTGGGGTGGGAGGGGACAGGCGTCGGCTCCAGGGAAAGGGACCTGGACTATGTGCTGCAAGGGGGACATGGAGACGGGTCAGACACATCGTCGCCCTCATGGAGCTCACATTCTAGACTGGGAAACCTACACGCAAGCAGATAACCCTAATACAGGACACTTTGGGATGGGAACCGTAACAGAGGCACGAAGAACAGCAGTCACTACTGATTACAGGGTACCTGCTGCGTGCCAGGCACTGCACTGGCTTCCTTACCTGCAGCAGCTCAATTTAGCCTAAGAGCCTTCCAGGTAGGGACTATTATCCCTATTTCACTCGTGGCAAACTGAGGCTCAGAGAGGTTAAGTAACTTCCAAAAGATCACACTGCCTTTGAGTAACAAAATTGAGGACTGAATGGGGACCTATTTGACTCTTTATTACGCTAGAGAAGAAGAGTTTAATTCTGACCTAGAGGATCTAATAGGGCTCATTGGAGAAGGTGAATACTAGGAACGAGCATCCCAAGTCTGTTAGAATTGTGTAGAGTAGCAATCAATAGGCTTGGGTTAGAGCCTGAGGGATTTTCCCGTAAATAATGGGCATGAGTCTTAATGCATGGACTCAGCCCTACTTTTTCAGCAATTTGGACTCCTTATTTGCTTTCTTCTTGGATCCCAACCAGATCCCTCTGAGAAAGCCTATCGAGAGAGGTCCATTCCTCTTTATCCATCCATTTATTTGTTAGTTGAGCACAGACTTGGTGACTCCCCTCCGCCATGACTTTTCCTGTTTTATTGTGGCAATATTTTCATGCATGTTAATACCGCTGCTGCCTCTGGGGCACCTGAGTGCCTCAGTCAGTGAAGCGTCTGACTTCCGCTCAGGTAACGTTATCTTTTGTAGTTGGTAAGTTCGAGCCCTGCATCGGGCTCCGTGCTGACTTCTTCAGGCTCTGGAGCCTTCTTCAGATTCTGTGCCTCCCTGTCTCTCTGCCCCTCCCTTGTTCATACTCTCTCCCTCAAAAATAAGTAAATATTAAAGACAAATTTTTTAAAGGTTAAAAAAAATCCTGCTGCTGCCTCCAGAACTCTTCCCAAAAGGAAAAGTCAAGGGAGCTACCTTCCCAGGCAGGAAGAACCAGAGGAAGAGGTTAGTTAGGGCTTCTTGATTTCTCCCTAGAACAAAGGGGGCATTACAGGCCGGGGTGGGGGGGGGCGGTAAGAATTGCTGTCTGGGCAGTTGGCCCACCTCACCCGAGAGCTACAGGCACCTCTTTTTCTCTTTTTAATGTTTATTTATATTTGAGAGAGAGAGAGCGAGCAGGGGAGGGACAGAGAGGTGGAGACAGAATCCAAGCAGGCTTTAGGCTCTGAGCTGTCAGCACTGAGCCCGATAAGGGGCTCGAACCCACAAGCCAGAAGATCATGATCTGAACTGAAGGTGGACGCCCAACCGACTGAGCCACCCAGGCACCCCGAACTACAGGCGCTTCTAATCATGACATCTTGGGCTCCCCAAACAGTATAGCCTGAAAATTAAGAGCATATCCCTGGGATTTAAAAACTAGAACTGTTTCTTCCTGGCTGTGTGGCCTTGAACAAGTTACTTAACCTGTCTGAGCCTCGTTGCCTCCCCTGTCAACCGGGAATAGTAAGAGTTTCTATCCCCAGAGGGTTGTTATGAGGATTAGAGCTAATGCACGGAAAGTGCCTGGCACATTGCAGAGCGCATTGCAATGCCAGTTGGTATGGTTACTGAGTCAGAATCTTGGAGTTGCTATAACATCTTAGAATCCATCACCCAAAACAGGGCTGAAAGGGATGGCAGTAAGAGCAGTTTCCTGCAGAGATGACCATGGGGCTGGGCACCTGCCCCAAGGTCCCCTGCAACCCCGTGGCTCCTGCTCTGGGCCAGCACCCACATTTGTGTCTTGCAGTGGGAAAGCCCATTGAGGTGCAGAAGACGCTGCATCCCTCGCAGGAGGAGGTGGACAAGCTTCACCGGCGCTATATCAAGGAGCTGTGTGACCTCTTCGAAGCCCACAAGCTCAAGTACAACGTCCCCGTGGACCAGCACTTGGAGTTCTGCTGAGGGCCTCCCCAGAGGCCAGGGCTGGCGTTAGGGAGCCCAGGTGGAGGTGCTGCGATCTGAGAAGGCTTCCTGGAGGTGTCTGTTGAGCACACGGTCACAGCCTTCCCAAACTTCTGCAAATCCAACCATGCCAGGCCCCAAGTCTCAGCTGCCAGTTTGGGCGTCGCTGGTTTGCACTCCCGCTGCGAAGCCGCTGCGAGCCTCCCTCTCCTTGGCCTCCTCCTCTGTGAATGGGAGAGGGGGCTGGAAGAGAGTGATTTCTGAGGTCTCTATCCCCGGTTATAATGTCACTCAATAGGCAGAGAAAGAGAACGGCAACCAGGTCTTCCTTCCTCTACCTTGAGTAACAGCACAAAAGAAGCCCCAGGCTCCAGCCCCGTCTCCTACAGGGTCCCTCATCCTGCACCCTACATGTTCTGTCTCCTCCCTCCCTGAGCCAGAGAGGAGGAGGTGGCCTTGAGGCCTCCGCACTCATGCCAGGCCCCTGTGAGTTTCTGGGTCCTCTGTACTGTAGACTGGCAGCCACAGGGGCCCGAAAGGTGGATGAGGAGAACCGTGCTCTGTCACTGGCTATATGACAATGGGCAGACCTCTTCACCCTCCCTCTGAGCCTCAGTTTCCCTGACTGACTGAGATGAACCCTGAGTCTAAGCTCTGACATTACAAAGGCAGAGAGCTCCACGAGGCACCTCTTACTCATTCACGGTCATTTCAGCCCCTGACCTTGACACAGAAAGGTGGGAGGTCTCCATAAATGTCAGTTCAACAAATCCTGTTGCAGCCTTCTTCTGTTCCTCCCCATCCCCCAACAAAGAGGGCTGGTCAAAGCCTCTCTTCCCTGCCTGGCCCTGTGGCCTTATCTCATCTTCCCAGAAGGCGGATCAGATTGAGCCAGATAATGCCATGTTGACTCTTCCTTCCTGATCCGATGGCCCCAAGCTTACCACCCCTGGGCCTGTTCTGTTGGGCAAGAAGGTGAGAGGCTAGGTTAAGACACAGGGCAGACCAACATGGAGAATAAAGACCAGACGCAAGGGGTGCTTGTCTGTGTGTGTCGGCCCAGTGGGTGACATGGGGACAGATGCGCTGATGGGAAGAATTCTGGATTCCTGGGTTTGGGACATACGTCAGTAGTGAAGAACAGGATGCCCAGGGTGGGGACCCTACTTGTGACTCACCCCTCCCCCTCCAGCAGGGAAGCAGGATCCTTTCCCTCCTAGAGCAACTCATTCCAGTAACTACAACATGGGGGACATCTGAGAGGTATAAATTTGGGTTTAAATCCTGGCCCATCCCTTCTTAGTGACCCTGGGCAAGTCGTGTCGTTTCCAAACCTCAATTGTGCCATCTGAGAAATGAAGCTATAAGCATAGTAAGATCATATTTCGAGTCACATAAGCCACTCCACATCACGTCTGGAATGATGTAAGTTAGGACCCAGGTGATCAACATACCCAGTGTCCCAGGAAGGTGTCTGTTATCCCATGAGGCAGTATGCTAGAAGGGTCACAAGGGAGGTGGGAACAAAGAGCAGTGGAGTTCAGAGGAGGGAGTGATGGTTTTCAGCCAGAAAGAGGTAGTGACAGGTGGGCAGGGCCACGACGGAAGGGCAAGGTTTTGCAAAGGAGAGAAGTACTCACCCATTGTAGGTTCTCTATTGCTGTATGGGGGGCTATGCCCAAACCGAATGGCTGAAGAAGCGAGGAGTTATTATTTTCCACAATCCTGTGGGTTGGCCAGGCTCCAAGCAGCTGCGTTCCGCGGGGGGCTGGGCCCACTGGGGGGCTGGCTGAGGTGGGCACGGGGCCCCTCCCCATACTGATGGGTCTTCAGCATTCAGTCGTGCCTGGATTTTGGAAGAATGAGAGCAAGGCTGCAAGATCTCTTAAGTGCTGGGCTGAGCAACGTGCACAGTCACTTCATCGTATTCTGTTGATCAAAGCAATTCATGAGGCGCCCCCCCCCCACTAGTTTCAGGGGTGAGGAAAGACTCCACCTCCGCCTGGGAGGAACATCAATGTCACAATACAAAAGGCTGGAGTTTGGAGAAGGGATTCTGTGGCCATCTTTGCAAACAATCTACCAAACAGTTGTAAATGAAAGCCTGCAGCAGAATTTCTGCCTTCCCCCACAAGTCTGAAGTTGGCTGTGTGCGGGTGACAAGAGCTGTAGTTCGTCCCCAGGGCCCCAGCTCAGCCTCTGCCTCTTGCCCCAATCTATCCTCAGTGACTAGCCATGGAGAGCTGTCTAAAACACAGATCTGGCTGTGTCAACCCCTACTCAATTCCCTTCTGTGGCTCTCCATTGTTCGTAGAGTTTGTATCAGCCTGGATCCCAACAGGGACCAGATGGCATGTTGAAGGCAGGATAATTTAAGGAGGGTTTGATGAGGGAACAATCTTCTGAGATGCATGGGAAACCACACAGGAGGGGCAGTTACACGAACTGGTAGAGTGCAGTGTGTCACATACAGGGGCCATCTTTGGCCAGGGATCACGAGCCTGGCAGGTGACCCTGCAGAGCAGGAGCCAGGAGTGGGCATTCCCACCTTCCTCTCTCCCTCCCTCTTCTGCCAAGGTTCCCTATTGCCCAAACCCAACTGCAAGCTGGAGGGCACAATGGCCTGTGGTTATAGTCCACACCTGTAGGTCTCCGGGAAAAAGCCAGATGGAGACAGGTGGCAAGTGGATCTGGAGGGGTTGATGGAAGACAGATGTCCACCTTAAGGCTCAAGCTTCTTAGCCTGCCATTCGCCACTCTTCCACCATCTGGCCCAGTTTTCTCCATCCTCACGTCCCCTCCTCCCTTAGCCTTGGGTTCCCATCACACGGAACCATTTGCAGTTACTTGTACCAGATGTGATCTCTTTCCTACAGGCTCCGCCCATGCTGTTCCCTCTGCCTGGAATGCCATCTCCCTCACCCCTCCTCCCCCTTTTTCTGGGAAATTCCCAGTCCTCTTTCAATACTGGTTTCCTCTGTTCGAGGAAGTCTTCCCTAATGCCCCCGGTCGAGGTAGGGGTTCCACCGGGGGCCCCAGACTTCCCCCTTCCTCTGCCGCAGCACTCAGCACCCGGGTGGCTGCTGGGTGGTCACAGCCCTGTGCATGATACTCCTGCCTCCAGCGATCCCCCTCCAGTCTACCCACATATAGCACCTACCTCTGCTCTCTGAACAAAAACCCAGCTCCCTGAAAGGGTCTCCAATGTCTCAGGCTAATGACTATACTCTTCCTCGGCCTCTGAGGGCTACACCACGCTGTGTGCTGTTACACAAGGTAGGGCTGCCTGCCTGGTCCCAGAGAGGGTCCCCCAGATGCGTGGGGCACAGTTTGAGCATAGACCAGAGGACAGAATGCTATCCATGACCTCCTGGCCTGGCCGGGATGGGGGAAGAGGTGACCAGGAGATTTGAGAAAGGGAGTGGTGAGAGACTTGGAGGGGGGGGCAGAGGGCAGAGAATTCTCCCCTTTTCACAATGACCTTGGGCGCCACATGTGGACGATGATAGCAGGACAAGAAAGAATAGAGCCTGATCTCGAGGGAAGGCTGCCCCAGACATCTGCCCAGACTTTGAGTAAAACATGGTCTTTTCCCATGTTCGTTATAGTGGTTGGCCTCCCCAGCTAATACCACGTGTCAAAGCTGCACCTATCAACGTACCTCCTAACTGACATCTCCTCGGGGCCTCTCAGAGCTTGCCTCAGGGGCCTCCACATCATGTGGGAAGACAGTGGCCCGACCCCAGCCCACACACAGATAGATTCAGACAGTCAGAGGATGACAGGATTTGGCAGGTGTAGTAGACAGGGTCAGAGGCCCTCAGGTGTGGGGTGAGCTGGAGTCTCTTCTAGAAACCAGGCTGCCCTTTGGCCTGGGAAAAAGTTCTCAGATGCCATTACCCACAGGGAACAAAGGGCCCACTGGGCCCAGTCTGTCTGACACTGCTTTATGGTGACGGGTAGGACAGGGGTCAGCCAGCACAGCACTGCCAGCAGCCACGTGGCATGGGCCAAGTGCTGGCCTCACAAGGGGCCTCACTGGGCTTTGCAAGGGTTCAGGAGGAGGCTGAGGCATGAAGGATGGAAGCTGCTGAGTGAGCAGAGGCAGGGAGGATGGGCGGTGCAGGGCACACGTGGGTGACGGTCACTGTTGTGGATCAGGGGGCAAGAGTGAGGCTTCCGGGACGGGAGACTGGGGCTTTAGGCTTTTGTTCGGCAAACTTTGATTGAGGGAGTGGTGAACAAGGCGGCCAGGTCCCTTGACTTTGCCTTGCCTCCTCTGTGGGGGGACTCAAATGTCCAGTCAAGGAGTTAGGAATTTATCCGCGAGGTAGGGAGGAGACCTGGAAGGTCCTGGAGCTGGAGTGGGTCATGGGCAGGACCAGATGTCTTGGGCTGAACTGGGCATCTGTCTTAATGACCTCACCGAAGGGCAGTCAGCACGCTGAGCCACTTACTGAGAACCTAGTACATGCTGGGCTCCGGGGGGATGCCTTACACGCATTATCTCAACGATATTGACAGTGACGCCCACTCTTATAATAAATGAGGATCGTGTGTCAGGGAGGTTAAAGGACTTTCTGGAATCCTGGTCTCAGTATGAAGGCTGTCTGCCCAGACAGCTATTTCGTGCTGCTCCCACTCTGCCTAGTTCTTCTCAAACTGGGCAGGATGGCACAAATGGAGGTGGCCGGCCCGAGAAGAAGCAAGGCTCGCAGCACCCCTCCCGCCGGCTTGGCTGCGCCCCACCCCTCCCTGAGGCATGGTTTCATCAGTTGTAAACGCTTCACCATAAATGAGGATTCAATAAATGCTGGTTCTTCCTCACCCCTCCCCTTTGGAAATGCCAGGAAGTGGATTTCGAAAGACCTAGTAGAGCGTGTGGATCACAAATGAGGTTTGGGCTTTTCTTAGAGTCTAACTCTCTGCCGTCACTCCTTGCCAGAAAACGTGTAACCGGTTGAAGTGCTATGTTCACCCAGTTACATCTTCAGTGAGGGGATGAATGGAAATAGACGGGCCGGCAGGTTTTTCTAGGAGCCCCTTTTAATGGGGCACTGAAAAGAACAAAAACCAGCAGCAAACCCTGGGTCTATTAATAAAATGCCAACGATCACGATCAAAAGGGGCCTCTCCCTTTTAAAAATACAAACATTGTCAGAAGCTGGCATTTGCACATGCCTAGATCAATGCTAATCAAAATGTCCATGGCATACGACCAGATATGTGTGTGTGTGTGTGTGTGTGTGTGTGTGTGTGTGTGTGTTGGGGTGGGGGTGGGGTTCTCTAATCCATCTTGGACCCATTCCTTTGTAAAATACAATATAAATTACCAGAAACATGAAATATGAGAACAAAGACAAACATAGTACAAGTCCACGTTTTTATTCCTACTTTCAACGGACATAAAATTACTCTGCTGCATTGCTCTGAAGTCTCTGAGCAGTGACTCTCGAATTCTATACTTACTGTGTCAGGAACCGGTAACAACGGGTTAATGGACACAGCCCAGTCCTCAGACCACACTGGAGCAGCACTGCCCCAGAGCTCACCGGGGGAGACTAATTACTGGTATCAGAAGATTGTTGTGAATTAAGGTCCACGAGACCGCTTGGTGAACTGCGAAGTGCTGTATGAGGATTGGCGGGGGCTGAGGTCTTAGCCACTCATACACGGGTAAGCTGAGGGGGCTCTGGGAAGGGAAAGACTGGCCTGAAGGCACATAGCTAGAAACAGTTCAACAGGGGACTGGTCTCCGCTCTCATCCAGCGTTCTCTCCACTCTGCCTGGTGCAGTGGATACTGGAGTGCGCCACCCAGATGCACCTTCGAGAAAGGACACGCTGTGCCAGGTGCAGACAGCTGCCTCCACCAGGACACCGATCCGATGACTGATCCGGAAGGGACATAAAGGCTGGACCACTTTAGCCCAGATCAGGACAGCTCTGATGGGCCATTTCTGTTCCACTTCTCCCTCTGCCCAATTCTGCTGCCTTCCCTCCTTTCTGTAGGTGTAGACCCCAAGGGCCGACATCCCAGAGGCTAAGCAACCTCTCAGAATCCACTTCCTGGGGAACATAACCTGTGACATCATGCACATATAAAGAGTTACATCTCAGTGTGAGGCTCAGAGAGATTCACTAACTTGCCATAGTATTTACATGGTTTTTAAGTAGTTGGAGTCAGGATTTAAATCTAGCTCTGATGGCAAAGCCAGTGCCCTTTGCCTTATGAGTGAGATCTCCTGACTACCAGGTTGGGAAACAAAGGAAAGGATCAGAAAAATTGGATTTAAGTTGGGAAATTTAAAGTAACTCTATTCAAAATGGCACACCATTTTGGAAGACATTTTGGTAATTTTTTAAAAGTGAAATATAGACTTAGTATACAGGACAACAATCATGTTTCTAGGTATTTACCCAACTGAACTGAAAACAAGTCCTCACATGGGGCCCCTGGGTGGCTCAGTTGGTTAAGTGTCCAACCTTTGATTATGACTCAGGTCATGAGCCCAGGGTCATGGGATCGAGCCCCTTATTGGGCTCTTCACTGAGCATGGAGCCTGCTTAGGATCTCTCTCTCCCTCTTCCTCTGCCCCTTCCCTGCTGGCACATGCTCCCTCCCTCTCTCTCTCAAAAAATTTTTTAAATTAAATTAAAGTATTAAAAAGAGGGGCGCCTGGGTGGCGCAGTCGGTTAAGCGTCCGACTTCAGCCAGGTCACGATCTCGCGGTCCGTGAGTTCGAGCCCCGCGTCGGGCTCTGGGCTGATGGCTCAGAGCCTGGAGCCTGTTTCCGATTCTGTGTCTCCCTCTCTCTCTGCCCCCGCCCCCCGTTCATGCTCTGTCTCTCTCTGTTCCAAAAATAAATAAACGTTGAAAAAAAAAAAGTATTAAAAAGAAAAAAACAAGTCCTCACAAAAACCTGTACATCAATATTTATATCAGCTTTATTCATAATCAGAAAAATTGGAAGCAACCAAAATATCCTTCAGAAAGTGAAGGGATAAATAAACTGGGACATCCAGTATAGTGGAATACTACTCTGAAGTAAAGAGGAATGAGCTGTTTATTAATTCATACACCAACATGGATGAATCTCAGATGCATTGCGGTAAGTGAAAGAAGCCAGAGTGAAAAGGCTATTTGATTCCATTCATATGACATTCTGGAAGATGATAAAATACAGGAATGGAAAGCATATCAGCAGTTGCCAGGGACTTAGAAAGGGTGAGCTTTTGACTAAAAGAAGCACAGGGGAGGGGGCACCTGGGTGGCTCAGTTGGTTAAGCGTCTGACCTCAGCTCAGGTCACGATCTCACAATTCATGAGTTCGAGCCCCGTGTCGGGCTCTGTACTGACAGCTCAGAACCTGGAGGCTGTTTCAGATGCTGTGTCTCCCTCTTGCTCTCTGCCCCTCTCCCACTCGTGCTCTGTGTTTCTCTCTCAAAAATAATAAAATAAACATTAAAAAAAAGAAGCATAGGGGATTCTTTAGGGTGGTAGAATGGATCTGTATGGTATTGTACTGGTGTATAAACGACACTATGTATTTCTCAACACCCACAAAGAGTAAACATTAATGTGTAGAAATTAAATTTTAGAAACCAACCAAGGAGTCTGGGAATTCCAAGATGGAATGTGGACTTGTGAGAAGAGAATCTTAAACCTGTATTATAAATGTATGAGAAAACCTCACTGAAGGGAGGGAGTTGGGGGAAAGGATGGTCCTAGGCAATCTTGGAAAATAGTGTTTTGACCGGAAGCTGTAAGACTAATGTTAAAATAAGTTGTAAATAAATGCCATGCTGTAGTGAAAGTTGGACTTCCCTTGGGGATATGGGTTAACAATTTGGAAATGGCTGTATGGTACACTGAGAGGACACAAAGAGGTAAGTGGACAGTGGGAGTCAGTTTTCTCACTGTTGGAGAGGGAGGTTACAGATACGCAAAGAAGGAAGGCCAGAATGATCCATGTGTAAGACATTACAGTGGGAGACATCCGTATGAGTTCATGTTTAGTTTGATATAGATACAGATGTATAGATACAGAAATCTCTGTAAGTATGTATGCATGGGTTAGCACACACACTTGTATTTCCCGGCTCTGTCTTCTGAAAATGCCTAGAAACAATGTCACCCTGGTAGCATTCTTGGGCAGGAAAATACAAGATGAGCCTGAAGCATCTTGTAGTGTCAGAACGTAAGGAAGTGCTCAAAAGATAAAATGATGGGGGCATCTCAAAGGAACACAGGGACCAAACGGAAAAAGCTCCCGGTGGCCCTGGCTGGAACAATTCAAGCAACAAGACCAATATTTGGATTATGTAAACAAATGATTGAATAATAATAAATAGATGGGGGAGAAGAGCAAAATTTCTCCTACAGAAGAATCCCAAATACTGAATGTAGATCCTCGGCCCTCAGGGAGGTGGAACATTACCCTCCCCACTTGAAGTGGCGTATGCTTAGTGGCTTGTTTCCAAGAGTAGAGTATGGACATAGTTGGCGACAGGGGAGAGAAGGTGAGTAACTTTACCGTGGAAAAACCTGGCAAACATCACATCAGCCTGGTGACCGAGGTCAACATCAGTTGGAAGTCACGTTGGCATTATGTGCCCTTGATACGATGTGATGAGAATGGCACCTCACTTCTGTGGTCCTCCCCCTGCACCCATAACCCCAACCTGACTAGGAGAACAACATCAGATAAATCCAAATTGAGTGACCCTCTTTTCGCAAGATACCTGGCCAGTACTCCTCAAAAGTGAAAGTCATCCAAAAACCAAGGACAATCAGAAACAGTTACAGACCAGAGGAAGCTAAGAACACATGACAGCTACCTGTACTGTGGTCTCTTGGATGGACAGATAAAGATCATTAGGAAAAACTCGTGAAGTTCAAATAAAGTTGGGGATTGTAATAGTAATGTACCAATCTTGGCTCTTTAGTTGTGACGAATGCACAATGTAACGTAAGATGCTAACAATGAGGAAGCTTGGGGGGGTGGTATATAAGAACTCTCTAAGCTGTCTCTGCAACTACTCTGTCCATCTAAAACTGTTCCAAAATTCACAAGTTTATTTAAATTAAGAAAAATTGCCATGGGATGCCTTAGCAGTTTTCTGAGGCTGCTGTAACAAATGACCGCACATTTGGTCACTTGAGACCACAGAAATTTATTCTCTCACGGTTCTGGAGGCCAGACATCTGAACTTAGTTGCACGGTGTCAGTTTTACAAAAAGTCCACGGGGCTGTGCTCCCTCTGGAGACTCTAGGGAAGAGTCTGTTTCCTTGCCTTTTCCAGCTTCTAGAACCGTATAAATTCCTTGGCTCATGGGCTCTTCCTCTGTCTCCAAAGCCAGGAGAGGGGCACCTTCAAATCTTCCTCTCTTTCTATTGTCACATCACCTTCCGCTTTCTGTAGCTAGTAGAATCCCTCTGCCTCTCTCTTATAAGGATACATGTGATTGTGTTCAGAGCCCATACAGATAACCTAGGATAATCTTCTCATGTCAGGACCCATAATTTAATCACATCTGCAACTTCTTTTTTCCCCATGTAAGGTAACATTCACAGGTTCTGGGGACTAGGACCTGGATATCTTCCATGGGGCCGTATTTTAGCCTATTAGAGATACCAAACAAGTTATGCATTCTCTCCAAGCCTCAGGTTCCTCATTCAGAAGTGATGTATGCAAATATATGTAAACGAGGAGGCCCGATCTGCCGCTACTGCTACCTGTGGAAGGCAGGAGCCTGAAGAGCATCCTGTCCCGGGCAGAGGAGTCCTGATATTTTTCCTTCCCCACGTGCTCCGCTTCCCCCCTCCGCCCCCAAGTTAATGAGGTCCGTGGTGAGGACATGGGAGTATCGGGAAAGGAAACTCAGCTGGGAATCCTAAGGCTTGGGTCCAAATCTCAACTGTCAGCAACTTGCACTGTGACCTCGAACAAGTCACTTTCCATATCTAGGACAGAGTTCGACTCCATGAAACACGTGGACGTTAGCCCTGCCCTGGGAGAGGGCTAGAGAGAGGCCTCAGGTTCCCCTTGCCCTGAGATGTTATGATTACAGATGTTCATGCTTCCTATTGGCTGCAGGATCTCCGGCCCCTCCTAGTAACCAGCGTACGTTTTAACCAGAGGCCCCTGGAAGCGGTGACCTCTCTCACGGGGGTGGCAGTAATGGTGGAGGTTCAGATCTGTGATGTGTTGGGGGGGGGGGGGGAGGAGGGGACAGAAGAGCCTCCTTTGTGTCTCACTTGCTTCCACCCATCAGCCTAGAGCAGGTGTCTGCAAACTACAGCCTATGTTGGAATGACCCAGGAGCTAAGAGTGATTTTTACAGAGGACCATTTACAGTCAGTCAGATGGTAGGACACACCAACTTTGAGCCCCCATGAAGTGAAACGTCATCCCCCAAAAAACCCCACTCTTCTTCTTACCCGACCCGTGTTACAAAAAATGTGCTCTATTATTTACTTTGAGGTTTGTCAGTTAACATTTGGTGGAAATGTGTTTCCCCTCTTGTTTCTTCTCTTGGTTTCCTACATAATTTCTCTGATTTGCCTCTTGGCCTGCAAAGCTTCTGCCAGCCCCCACTCGATGATCTGCCCTATGCTCCATCTCAAATCTATCTTAAGCCATCCCCAGATCCACCTTGCACTTTGGAGCCCCAAAGATCTTCCCATGTAGGTCTGACACAATCATTTCCCTGGTTAAAATTTCCCAGTGATATCTCCATGCCCTCTGGATGCCTCCTTGGGCTGGCTCACAGCAGGAGTGCGGCTGCTGCCTTCCCTCTGAGCTACTCCTACCCTCCTCTGGACTTGCTGAACTTCTTCCAGTCCCCGAGGGCACTTCGCTTCTCCTAGTGCCAGCATTTTGCACAAGCTCTTCCCTCTGCCTAAAATGCCTTTTACCCTACTCCCTTCCACCCCAATCCAATTCCTCTTGGTTTTTTAAGAGTCATTTTATTTACTTTTTTTTTCCATTTTTATTTTTGTCTTTTAAGAGTCATTTTAGACATCACCTCCTCCGAAAGCCTTCCCTGATCCCACCCCGTCCAGGCTTTTAGTGTCTCCACTGGGCTTCCTCAGTCTCCCGTTTCCTCAAAGCCCAGCACTGATCACACTTTTTTATTTAAAAAAAATTTTTTTTAACGTTTATTTATTTTTGAGACAGAGAGAGACAGAGCATGAACGGGGGAGGGGCAGAGAGAGAGGGAGACACAGAATCTGAAACGGGCTCCAGGCTCTGAGCCATCAGCCCAGAGCCCGACGCGGGGCTCAAACTCACGGACCGTGAGATCGTGACCTGAGCTGAGGTCGGAGGCTTAACCGACTGAGCCACCCAGGCGCCCCTGATCACACTTTTTAAATGCTTGTGACCTCCACTAGACTGGGAGCCCCCCAGAGCTGGGGTCAGTCTGATTCTGTGCTGATGGCCTTGGTTTTCAATGGCAATGATCCCACTGGTTCCTGTCATTCGGGGAGAAAGTGGGCTACATGTCAGGAGCCCCAGTTCATTTTCTTCCCTGGACCACAGATCACCACCCATGCAGCAGAGGCCCCCTGGCCCACTGATGGACAAAGGCTTGGGTCAAAAGTGGGAGTGGAACCTTAGGGGACAAGAAGGGGGCAAGGGAGGCAGCAGCTAAGCTTCCAGACACTTCTATCAGTAGTCTACAAGCAACCCAGCCTGACACGAGCCTGGGCTGTGGGACGGGTGTGATCCGGACTTGATAGCCAAAGGTCAGTCTTCAGTGGCCAGCTGCAGCTGGCCTGGCTTTGGATCCTGCCCATCCCCCTACTTTGCCCTCCCCTGAAAGTGGACTGTGCCACTGAAGGGCACAGCCAAAGAGAAAGGACCTGGCCGGCTATGCTTTTGCGGCAAGCTCAGGAATGTGTGTGCGCAAGTGAGTATGAATGTCTACGGAGGTGTTTCGGAATGTACGTGGGCGTGAATGTACACACCTGTGCGTGAGTCTGTGTGTGCCTGTGTACACCGGTGCGTTTGCTTCCATGCACACTCACACAAGTGTGTTCCTGTGCCCCACGTGTCTGAGTCTGCAGGACCGTGTGCATGGTACAGGCAGGAGTTGAGGCAGTAGAGGAGTGTCAAGCCCCCTTAAGCACCGCCCCCCCAGCCTGTGACATCTGGTTCTTTGAGGCTCCCCTGCATCCTCCATTCTCAGGCCAAAGCTCTCACTCGAGCAACAGATTGCAGGCTCTCAGTCTATCAGCACCTTCACCCCTGTTCTCATCCATCTGGTACTACTGGGGAAGACCCGGAATCTGAAATGTTACAATGAATCCTGAGGGTGGTGCAGGGGACACTGTCAGCGCTCGACCAGAATCCCTTTGATCATTGCCGTGGGCCCCATTCCAAGTTTCTGTCAATTTCTCCTCCTAACCACCTGCCCTGCCTTGGGCTTGCCGGGGACTACTTTCCCCACAAGCAGAGTATGCCAAACACTTGGGAGTTCACACCTCCCCCACCCAACCCCGATGACCCTTGGCCAAGACCAACTGGCGAAAGAAAGCCCAGCCACCTTGCTCTAAGCTGCAGCACACACAGGAGCATTTTTGCAGGATCCCGCCACGGCTGCTCCTGGTCTGGATTCACACCCTGCTTAGCTTCTTGTCCTACTGGCCCAGCTCCCTCTCCAGTTCCTCCAGTGGGCATTCCTTCAATAAACCAGTCTTACAGGGGCTCCTCCTCTCAGGCTCCGCGTCTACCCAACACAGGGAGATGGGCTCAGAAAGCTCTTGGCCCAACTATCCCCCCCACCCCACTGAACAAAGGGTGTTGAGGCCCAGAGAGGAGATGTGTGTCTCCAGACTTTTCCCCTCGGGCATGCTGTATTCCTGTCCTTCCTCTCTGCAGCCCCACCTAGCCACCACACTCCCCACCTTGCCTGCAGGTCCGAGGCCCTATGGGGACACTGCCAACTGCCTGGGGCTGGGAAGTTTTCTTTGGCCTGCTCGGGTCCCCCATTCCTGAGAGTGTCCCCTTAAACCATCATCTCTTCTTGGAAAATAAAGCACCCGGAGTCAGAAAGGAGGAAGAAAGAAATCTTCCAAGGTGGAAGCCGGCCAGGCAGAAATCGCTCTGCCAATACCCTTCACCACACTGCCTTCGAGAGTGCACAACTAGAAGGCAGATGGGGCTCCAGTGGACAAAATCTAGACCTTCTCTTTCTCAGATGAGGCTTCATTTGGTAGAAAGGTACCATTCTCAGTATTGGAAGACCTGGATCCCAATGACGACTCTGCCAATGCCCGGCTGAGCAACTTTAAGGGAGTCAACTGACTTTAAGGGACTCAATTTCCCCATCTGTGGAAGGCTATTTATGGAGCACGGTGAATCACGGCATTCAGAGCACAAGATTCAAGCCCCAAACCCTCTTCTTATGTGCACGGCACTCTGAATGAGCCAGCTCCTTAACCTGTCTGTGTCTCAGTTTCCTCATTTGTCACTGGAGATGATGGCAGGACTGGCCCCAAGGTTTGCCGTGAGGATTAAATGGGCTCACACACGGGGAGCACTTGGCAGGTCCCTGGCACACAGAAAGCTTTGGGTAGCTGAGGGCTATTTGTGTTCAACCCCAGGGTTGCAGCACTAGCTGGGCCCTGTGGCCTCACTGACTTGACACAAATTCCTTTGTAAAAAGCCCGTGGACAAGGTCCAAAGGGAGCACCATCTGGTGAAAGGAGAGTTTAAAGGGAAAGGGCTTCCCTCCTCTCTGTCCCCGCTGCACTGCCTCTCATGCCTCCCCTGGCTTCGGAAAGAAGACACAGTGTCCCTGGGAGCTCCAGGTCGGGGCTGGGTGCCTCGTGGGTCCTCACAACAGATTGGCTAATCCAGGTTGGGATGGGTGTGTGTCTGTGTGTCTGGCAGGGTCCACTGAAGGGCACAGCCAAAGAGAAGTTTTTCACGTCTTCATTCAAGAGGACTCTCCTGACCTTGTCAGGCCAGGAAGTGGCAGAGGAGGACACCCTCTCTGTCCTGGAGATGCTCGCGTCTGGCCCCAGGGGAAAGGAGCAGCTCCAACTACCGGCCCCCCAGACTCCCCGCTCCCTGCTTTGATGGATCCTACCTGCCCTCCCACGGAGGGAGGCACAACGTGCTGGAAAAATGCAGGGGAGCAGCACCTCACTGCCTGGAGTTCATGGAAAAGCATTGGTTCAGGGAGTCTGGATCCTGGGTTCCCGCTCGGCTCCCCTCTTTGGCTCTCACTCTGCTATCAAACTGGAATCAACAATCCCGGACACACACACCCAAAGCAGCCCTCGTCGAAGCTACCTTCGATCCTGAATGCGAGTGAATTTCGAGGACGAAAGTGCTCTGTTGAACACGAGGGCTCTGATCACCCCTCTCCTGTGGTTTGTAATTCAGAGAAGTAGGCACCTCGATGTCTGTGGGCCGACGGCTCCAAAACTCTCTCTTGGCTCCCCCCTCCGCCCCCCTGCTCCCTGACACAGATTCAACCAGTCCCCGCCTGTCGGTTCAACCTGCGCTCCACAGAAGGACGCTCTGGTCCAGAGTTGGCCAGGGACTGAGCAAAGGACACACAGCAAGTGGAGGCCTGCTCGCCCCTTCCCCAGGCCCAGGCTACCTGGCCTGCCTGGCAGATCCTCTTACCAACATAAATGGATCAATACTTCATTTTACCCCGGATAGTGGGTAGTAGAAGGAACCTTGGAGACCATCAAGAGTCACAGTGACAGTGGTGTTACTTTTAGCATGGTGCTACTACCACTACTACCACTGGCCACCGCTAATGATGAGAGCGGCTAGTGTTGTGCGCCAGGCATCACAGAGAGAGGTAGGTCTTATTATCATCCACGTTGGGCAGATGAGGTAACTGAGGCAGAGACAGGTGGAGTAACTTGCCTGGAGTCACTCTGTTGTACAGGCTGGGGCTGGGATTCAGCTGCAGGCAGTCTGATCTTCAGCCCCCACCCTTACCCCTCTTCTAATGGGACTGCATTGTACATCTGGGGAGACAGAGGGGACGTGTTCAAAGCAGCGCCGGAGGGACCCTCAGGGCCTGACAAACGGGCCCTGTAGACGGCAAGAGTGAGTCCTAATGAAGCGCTGTTCTGCTCCTGCTCAAGTTCATGCTTGGAGCTCTTCTGCTTGGAGTTCACACGACAGGCCCCCCCAAGACAGGCCACGTGAATGCTGTCACTTTGGGCAGGACACGGAAGAAAGGTGGCTGCTATACAAGGAGGTAGGAAGAAATCAGGTAAACTCGTGATGTGTCTTAAAGGTCTAGTGAGGCCCCGGCATGTCGGCTGGAAATAACCGAGAGCCTCGGAGAGAAGGGGAGTTCAGACTGGTTGCAGCTCTTCTCCACAGGCCTCTGCCAAGCACTTGCAAGAAAGACTGGGTGAAGCACTAGAGAGGACTGCCCTCCGTGGCTTTGGGCAAGTCAAAAAACCCCGATCCCTTGTTCTGACCCCTTCCTGACACTTCAAAAGCCTAAGCCCCCAGGGAGGGGACAGAAACCATTTTGTTCCCGGTCTGGGCAAAAACACATGGCCTCTGGGAGAAGGGTAGAAGCAGAATTCATCTGCTTCTTGGGGGAGGGGTAGGAAAAACCTTGCTGCCTCCAGGACACAGAGGCCAAGATCCATTGTTGTCATACAAAACCTGGAAAAAAACCTCTCTCCTGGGAGAGGACAGGAAATGTCTCTCGTCTAGGAATCCTGCAAAGATACCAAGCAGAGGTGGGCTACCACCGGGAGAGGGGCAGGAAACCCTTTCCTCTACAAGCCCAACTGCAGATACAAGGCAACAGATAGTTGTCATGGGGAAGAGGCTCAGGAATGCTGAGATAACCCTTCCTCCAAGACCAAGGTATACAGGCCTGCTCAACACCCAGTTGAACCTGCACAATAGAGAACTCACTGTACCCGCCATGACCCTAGCACAGGGTAACAAGCCAACAGCAGTGTTCACTCAGGAGGGGCGAGAGCATGGAGACAGCTGCCCCCCATGTCACAGGACTACAGGGACTATAGGCAACTGAGAGATGGGTAAGAGCACTCGGAAAGCCTTTGTCCAAATTTTAAAATTTGTGCTTGAAAGGTCACTATAAAGAAACTGAATAGTTGGGGCACCTCGGTGGCTCAGTCGGTTGAGCATCCAACTCTTGGTTTTGGCTCAGCTCATAGTTTGTGAGTTTGAGCCCTGCAGTGGGCCCTGTACTGACACCATGGAACCTGCTTGGGATTCTCTCTCTCTGCCTCTCTCTATCTGCTCCTCCTCCACTCTCATGTGTGCCTGCTCTCTCTCTCTCTCTCTCTCTCTCTCTCTCTCTCTCTCTCTCAAAATAAATAAATCTTAAAAAAAAAAGAAACTGAACAGTCAACCCACAGAATGGGAGAAAATATTTGCAAAGCATATATCTGATAAGGGACTGATATCTGTAATATATAATATTTATAAAGAATGCTTACTACTCAACAATGAAGAGACAACCCAATGAAAGGACCAAGGACAAAGGATGTGAATAGATATTTCTCCAGAGAAGATGTAGGAGTGGCCAGTAAGCATGAGAAAAGGTGCTCAATATCCCTAGGCATCAGGAAAATGCAAATCAAAACCACAGCGAGGTACCACTTCACACCCACTAGAATGGCTAGAATCAAACAGAAAATAACAAGTGTTGGGAGGAGGTAGAGAAATTGGATCTCTCAAATACTGCTGGTAGGAGTGTAAGATGGGGGAGGCACTCTGAGAAGCATCTAGTGGTTCTTCAAAAAGTTCAACAGAGTTACTGTTTGACTCAGCAGTTCCACTCCTAGGTATAGACCAAGAAAAAGGAAAGAATGTTTATGCAAAAAATAAATTAAAAAAAAATTTTAAGGCTTATTTATTTTTGAGAGAGAGACAGAGACAGAGTGTAAGCAGGGGAGGGACAGAGAGAGAGAGGGAGACACAGAATCCAAAGCAGGTTCCAGGTTCTGAGCTGTCAGCACAGAGCCCGACATGGGGCTCGAACTCACAAACTGCGAGATCATGACCTGAGCTACAATCAGATGCTTAGCCGACTGACTGAGCCACCCAGGCACCCCTATTTATGCAAAAATTTGTACATGAATGTTGATAGTGATAGAAACATTATTCATCAGAGCCAAAGGGTGGAAATAACCCATACACCTGTACCAACTAATAGATAAAGTATAGTACTCATACAATGGAATGTTATTTGACCACAAAAAAAACACAAAGACTGTCTTAATCCATTGAGGCTACTATAACAAAATACCACAGACTGGCTAACTTATAAACAACACAGTTCTTTTTCACAGTTCTGGAGACTAGAAGTCCAAGATGAGGGTGCCAATGTTGATTGGGTTCCAGTTGCAGACCAATGGCTTCTTGTTGTGTCCCCGCAGGGTAGAATGGACCAGGTAGTTCTCTGGTCTCTTATGAGGACATTAATCCCAATGAGGAGGGCTCCCCCCTCATAAATGAACCACCTTCCCCCAAATCCACCTACTACCATCACCTTGGGAATTAGGTTTTCAACATTTGAATTTTGGAGGAACACTCACATTTAATCTTTAGCAAGGAAGAACCTTAAAAACATGCTAAGTGAAAGAAGCCAAACACAAAGGATCACATCTACATGGTTCTATTTATAGGAAATGTCCAGAAGAAGTAAATATAGAGAAATGGAAATAGAGGAGAGGTTGTTTAGGGTTGGGAGAGATGCGGGGAGTGGGAAGTGAGAGGTAAAGGGTATAGGATTTCTTTTTTAAAAAATTAATTGTGAGGCGCCTGGGTGGCTCAGTCGGTTAAGCGTCTGACTTTGGCTCAGGTCATGATTTCACGATACGTGAGTTTGAGCCCTCGTCGGGCACTGTGCTGATAGCTCAGAGCCTGGAGCCTGCTTTGGATTCTGTGTCGCTCTCTTGCTCTGCCCCTCCCCTGCTCATGCTCTGTCTCTGTCTCTCGCTCTCTCAAGAATAAATAAACATTAAAAAAAATTTTAAATTAATTGTGGTCAAATACACAGAACCTGAAATTTACCATTGTAACTTTAAAGTGTACTATTCAGTGGTATTAAGTACATTCACAGTGTTGCATAACCAACACCACTACCCAGTTCCCAGAACTTATTCATCCCCCCAACGGAAACTATACCTATTTTCCCTTCCCTCCAGTTGCCCTGGCAACTGCATGGTGTTTATGTTTTTGTTTTTGAGGCAATAAAGATGTTTTGTAATTAACTGTGGTGATAGTTGTACAATTCTATGAATATACTAAAATCCACTGAAATGTACACTTTACATGGTGAATTGTATGGCATGTGAATTATATTTTAATAAAGCTGTTGAAAGAAAGAAAGAAAGAAAGAAAGAAAGAAAGAAAGAAAGAAAGAAAGGCTGAGAAGAGCCCTCTGACAGTCCTCTAAGCACAAGTTATAGGAGGCAATCATTGGAGACATTGGAAACCTAACATGTCTTAGGGGCACCTGGCTGGCTAAGTCAGTGGAACATGTAACTCTGGATCTCAAGGTTGTGAGTTTGAGCCCCATGTTGGGGGTAGAGATTACTCAAAAATAAAATCTTTAAAAAAAATTTTTTTAACATTATTTTATTTTTGAGAGACAGAGAGAGACAGAGCATGAGCGGGGACAGGCAGAGAGGGAGGGAGACACAGAATCCAAAGCAGGCTCCAGGCTCTGAGCTGTCAGCACAGAGCCCGACACGGGGCTCAAACCCACAAACTGTGAGATCATGACCTGAGCTGAAGTTGGACGCTTAACCAACTAAGCCACCCAGGCACCCCAAAAATAAAATCTTTAAAACCCAGCCCAGCTCCTGACCAGACTGACTCCAATATCACATGAACTGTCTAAAAGAAAAAGAGGCATGCCCGCTTCCAGACATAAATTCTATTTGCCACAGTTTCTTCTCTTTTTCTACACGAGAGTTTGCATTCCATCAAAAAATAGGACATATTTATTTAAAAAATAAAAAGAAAGAAAAAATCCATTATCAAGAAATAAAACACAAAGCAGAACCAGACAGAAAGATGACAGGAACTAGATGTTGGAACTATAAGACAGAGACATTAAGTATAATTATTAAATGAAGGATCGAGAGGAAACAATAGGCAGCCTGTAGAAACAGATGGGAGCTTTTAGCACAGAGATGAACACTGTAAACTAGAAGAATCAAACGAAATGTTAGAAATAAAAAATATATATATCAGAGATGAAGAAATCCTTTGATGAACACCCAGCAAACTGGAAACAACCAGAAAAGAACCAGTGAATTTGAATCTAGGGCAGTGGAAATCATCCAAAATGAAACCTACAGAGAAAAAAGAGTGTGGGTGGGGAGAGAGAACACAGCATCCAAGAACTCTGGGATAATATCAGATGGTCAAAATATGCATGTAATTGGAGTCTCAGAAGGAAAAAGGAGAAGGAGGAAGGAAGAGAAAATATTCAAAGAGATAATGGCTGAAAATTTTGCAAATTTAATGAAAGATAACAAATCACAGAAGCAGGAATTCTAGAGAATATCAAGCAGGACAAATACAAAGCACTTACACACCAAGATGCACAGATCAACTTTCAAAAACCAAACACAGAAAGGAAATGTGAGAGGCAGCCAAAGAAAAAATGAAATATTATATAAAAAAGGACAAAAGTAATTATCGCTGTGGATTCTTGTCAGAATCTGACAATGGAGTGACATCTTTAAAGTGCTGAAGGGCAGAGCTATCATCTCAGAATTCTATTCCAATTAAAATACCTTTCAAAAGTGAAGGTAGCAATGCCCGGGTGGCTTAGTCAGTTAAGCGTCCAACTCTTGATTTCAGCTCAGGTCATGATCTCACGGAGCCCAGCATGGAGCCCCGCATGGGGATCTGTGCTGTCAGAGGATTGTTTGGGATTCTCTCTCCCTCTCTGTCTCTGCCCCTTTCGCCTGCTTGTGCTCTCCCCCACTCCCCCTCAAAATAAATAAACTAATTTTTAAAAGTGAACTATAATAAAGACTTTTTAAAAACAAACTGAGAGAATACATTGCCAGCAGATGTGCACAACAAGCAACATTAAAAGATGTTCTTTAGGTGGAATGCATATAATAGCAGATGGAAACCTGGATTTACACAAAGAAATGAAGACTGAAGGAAATTGTAAAACAATAACAAAAAAAGGTAAATATCAAAAAACTTTATTCTTATTTTTCGTCACTTTAAAAGATCAGTGATCGTCCAAAGCAAAAATAGTAACAACATACAGGGTTTATAGTATCTGTAGAAGTAAAATATATAAGAAAAATAGCCCACAGAATAGGAGTGAGGAAATGGAAATATACCATTGTAAGACTCGTTTGCCTGTACATGAAATGGCACACTATTATTCAAAGATAGACTGCTTAAGTGCAAGATGTATATTGTGAACCCCAAATCAACCACTAAAAACTTTTTAAAGAGGTACAGTAGTAGAATTGAATGGAATTATAATAAAATGCTAAATTAATCCAAAATAAGGCATGAAAAGAGAAAAAAGGATATGGGATCAGATATCAAAAATAGAAAACCAGCAAGGGAGTGTGTTTAAATCCAGCCATGTCAATAATTATATAAATGGTGAACGATCTTGTTAAATATCCAATTAAAAGGCAGAGATTGTCAAATAGGACTTTTTTTTTCTTAGAGAGAGTGCTAACAGAAAACGTGCAGAGGAAGAGGGAGAAAATCTAGAGCAGGCTCCAAACTCAATTACAGAGGCCGTTGTAGGCTCCACCCCACGACCCTGGGATCATGGCCTGACCCGAAATCAAGAGTCAGAGATTCAACCAACTGAGCCACCCAGGCGCCCCTGGATTTTCTTTTAAAGACTCAATTATATGCTGTCAATAAGAATCTCACTTTTATGTATTACTTTAAGCACACTCACTTAATTTATTTGTTTTTGAGTGTAGTTGACACACAATGTTACATGAGTTGCAGGTGTACAACATAGTGATCGGACAAGTTCATACGTTATGCTGTGCTCACAAGTGTAGCTACCAGCTCTCACCCTACAACACTATTATAGTATCACTGACTACATTCCTTATGCTGTGCCTTTTATTCCCTTGACTTATTTCCATAAGTCATTCCATAACTTACATTCCATAACTGGAAGCTTGTATCTCCCATTCTTCACCCGTTTCGTCCATCCTCTGCTCCCTTCCCCTCTGGCTACCATGTTTGTTCTTTGAATTTATAGTTCTGATTCTGTTTTTTGTTTCTTCATTTGGTTTTTTAGATTCTACATATGAGTGAAATGGTATTTGGCTTTCTCAGTCTGACTTATTTTACTTAGTATAATACCCTTAGTATAATACCCTCTAGGTATGATAGCAAGATCTCATCCTTTTTTATACCTGGGTAATAGTCCATTGTATACTTACACTACATCTTCCTTATCCATTTGTTTACCAATGGACAGTTAGGTTACTTCTATAACTTGGCTGTGGTTAATAATGCCACAATAAACATAGGGATGCATATATCTTTTCAAATTAGTGTTTTCATATTCTTTGGGTAAATACCCAGTAGTGCAATTACTGGATCATATAGTATTTCTATTTTTAATTTTTTGAAGAACCTCCATACTGTTTTCCACAGTGGCTATATCAATTTACATTTCTACCAACAGTATACAAGGGCTCCTTTTTCTCCACATCCTCACCAACACTTGTTATTTCTTGTCTTTTTTATTTTAGCCATTCTTACAGGTGTAAGGTAATATCTTATTGTGGTTTTGATTTGCATTTCCTTGATTATGAGTGATGTTGAGCAACTTTTCAAGTGTCTGTTGACCATCTGTATGTTAAGGACCTCACTTTAAATATAAAAACATACAAAAGGGTTGGAATAAGTCACACCATGCAAACACTAATCAAACACTAATCAAAAGAAAGTTGGTGGCTATATCAGGCAAAGTAGATTTCAGAGCAAGGAAGATTACCAGAAATAGAGAGGGATATTATACAATGATAAAGAGGCCAATTTGTCAAGAAGATATAATAATCCTAAACAAACAGAGCCTAATAACATATCTTCAGAATACATGAAGCAAAACCTGATAGAATTGAAAGAGAAAATAGATAAAACCACAGTTATACTTGGAGACTTCAAATTTCCTCTCTCCATTCAGTAATTGATAGAAAAATTAAACAGAAAATCATAAGGATATAGAAAACCCAAATAACAATATCAGACTTGACCTGACATTTATAGAACACTATATACAGCATCAGCAGAATAGACACTTGTTTCAAGCGTACATTAAAGATTTGGGGGAAAAAATAAAGAGATTTGCCTAGACAGACCGTATTACCATTTTCTGTCCATGAAACAAACCTCAAACAATTTAAAAGAATTGAAATCACATGAAGTACATTTTCTAATCAAAATGGAATCAAACTAGAAATCAATAACAAAAAAGATATCTGAAAGATCCCAAAATATTTAGAAACAATACACTTCTAAATAAACAATGGGTCAAGAAGAAAGTACAAAGGAAATTTTAAAATATTTTGAACTGAATGGGGGCACCTGGGTGGTTCAGTCAGTTAAGCATCTGACTCTTGGTTTTGGCTCAGGCGTTATTTCACAGTTTGTGGGTTCAAGTCCCATGTCAGGCTCTCTGCTGGCAGTGTAGAGCCTGCTTGGGATTCTCTTTCTCTGCCCCTCCCCAACTTGCACTGTCTCTGTCACTCTCAAAATAAATAAATGAACTTTATATCTATACATAGATATAGATACAGATATAGATATAGATTAGATATATAGATATATCTGAATGAAAATGAAAACACAACATATCAAAATTTATGGGATGCAGCTAGAGTAGTTTGTAGAAGGAAATTTACAGCATTAAATGCTTATGTTAGAAAATAAGAGGGGCATCTGGGTGACTCAGTCGGTTAAACATCTGACTTTGGCTCAGGTCGTGATCTCACAGCTTGTGAGTTTGAGCCGCATCAGGCTCTGTGCTGACAGCTTGGAGCCTGGAGCCTGCTTCGGATTCTGTGTCTCCTTCTCCCTCTACCCCTCCCCCACTCACACTCTGTCTCTCTCTCTCAAAAATAAATAAACATTTAAAAATTTTAGAAAATAAGAAAGGCTTGGAATCAATAATCTAAACTAAAGAAAAAGAAGAAAAAATTATTTCTGAAGCAAGCTGAAGGAAGGAAATAATAAAGATAAGAGTACAAATAAATGAAATTGAAATGAGAAAATCAGTGAAACTGAAGATTGTTATTAGAAAAATAAATAAGATTGAGAAAACTCTAGTCGGATTGGTCAAGAGAAAAAGAAAAAGAAAAAAATTGTCAATATTAGGAATGAAAAAGAGACATCACTACAGATCCTATAGATAGTAAAAGGACAATTATGAACAAGTGTGTGCCAATATATCAGATATCTTAGTTGAAATGTCCTAATGAAGAGGTCTCAGAGTGGTCAAACCATTTCTTTCTCCCTCTGTGCCTGGCATAATACTGAAGTTTGTGCAGACAAGAAGGGAAATGCAGACCACAGAGTGTCCAAACTGCTGTAGAGAACAATCCTTTAGGCTCAAAGGGGATAGCTTGGCAAAGGCCACACCAAGCTAGCTGCCCCTGTTCAAATTCCCCTGAATTTATTTTCAAGCCTGAGCCTCTTTCTCAATACCAGGTACACAAGAAGGGAAAACCATGACTTAATTCTGGGGATTGCTCAATGGCAGTGTTGGAAAATCCCCAGATTTAAATGATCCTTCCTGCCCAAGCCACCTCCACAGCACCCTCTTAATATAGGACTGAGGGGTAGCTAAAAACCTGGGCTCAGCTTTTCTCATTCTCCCTCTCCTTTTCCTCCCTTTCTCCCGTCCTTCCAGGCCCAGGTGAAATAGGACAAATGTGGGTTTGTCATCAGACCAACTACAATACCAGTCTCAGCCCTTTTCTCACTAAATATCACCTCCCTAAACTTCAGTTTCCTCATCTTTAAGATTGTTGTGAACTCCCATTTCCAGGGTTTTGAAGGTTGTAAAGGATGCATATACAGTGTTATGTACAAGGTCAGGGCTAAATTCATATCAATCTCTGGTCTCTTCCCTATAAGACCCCTTTTTGAAAATTCCAATGAGGACTGTACTGCCTCTTCTTAATTTGACCTTGAACTTCAAAAGCTCTAGGAGGTTAAGGACATGGTCTGATATCTCCTCACCATTATATCTCCAGTATCTACACAGGTCTTGGCAAAGAGAATGTATGAGATAAATGTACTGAATGAGTGAATGAATGAATGAATGAATGAATGAATGAAACAACAGTTATTTTGGGTGACATGAGATGTAATACAGAATCCTGCATTGTATTTTCCAAGTCCCAAGAATGCACAAGATTGCAGAAGCAGGGAGTGGACAATGAAATGAATAAGATTCAGTCCTTACCCTTGAGGAAGTCAATACATTTCTTTCTGATGTCTTCCCTATACCAGGTCTCATGTTAGGTCCTGGGATCTTTGAATCAGCTTTGTCTCTGTCTACAGTCAGATGCGAGAGGGAGGAACCCAGACAGATAAATTAATTTTTTTTATGTTTATTTTAGAGAAAGAGACAGACAGAACATGAGCGGGGGAGGGGCAGAGAGAGAAGAAGACACAGAATCCGAAACAGGCTCCAGGCTCTGAGCTATCAGCACAGAGCCCGATGCGGGGCTTGAACTCACAGACCTTGAGATCAGGACCTGAGCCGAAGTCAGATGCTCAACTGACAGAGCCACCCAGGCACCCCGACAGATAAGTTATACAAATTGTTTCTCCAAAGTGTGGGCTTCTCCAAACTATGTACTTGGCCAAGCTGTGAACTTCAGAAGGCAGAGACCCTGTCCTATATACCTCCAAATTCCCAGCCCAGGTTTCAGTGTTAAAGTGTAAGTGAACATTAAACAAACAAACAAACAAAACCAAAAAGCGGATTTGATTGTAAAGAAGGCTTCTTGGAGGAAGAAATATAAAGATAGGAAGGATGGGCAGGATGTGGAAAAGGAGAGGCTTTTCAGTTGAAGAAGGGAGAAGGGCACTTCAGTTCAAGGGCACTTCAGTTCGAGAGCATAGTGTGAGCAAAGACCCAGGGGAAGAAAGTACATTCCAGGACATAGACAGTGACCTGATGTGACCAGAGAGCTGGATCCATATCAGACAGAGGGATGAAGGGAGACTGGAGAGTGTAGCGGGGACAAGATCACATGAGGCCTTGAATGCCATGTTAGGGAGCTTGGGTCTCATCCTAAAGCTATGGGAGCCACACACGAGAATGGCTGGATTGCATGTTCCAAAGATCACTCTGGGGATCAGTGTGGAGCACAAGGATGGAGACCAGGGACCAATGAAGAGGCCAGTATAGGTGTCTGCAAAGGAAGGTGGCATGGCCCAGCAGAGAGAGAGAATTTGTCCTGCTTACTGAGGGTAGAGGTGTCTGTAAGTATGTTTCTACATATGCATTCTTCCACAGAGGGTCAGCCTAATAAAATATTTCAACCCGACTCAGTTTCATGACCCATCATACCCAAAACCTGGGGCAGGCCCAGCATACTAAAGAAAGAGGCTGAAACACATCTAGCCAATGCCTGACTCTATATTTCTTAGAAAGAGGGATTCAACACTCTTCTGAAGGCTTTCAGGGTCATCTAATCTTGGTTAGCTCATCTAAAATATTTGTTTTCCTGTCCTTCTTTGTGTCTCTGGCACGCTTCATGTCAAAATCCTCATATAGGTTGCTGATTTAAAAATCCCCACAAGGCCGGGCTGGGAGTGGAGCCTACAGTCACCAGGAAGCCTCACTCTAGGATGAGCTTCCATGTGAGACAGCTATTTCTCCCTAGCAGGGCCCGTGCTTGCCTGCTCGCCACCCTACATACTCAACTATGCTGATTCCTTGGGCCTGGGCCTAGGCCAGCTTGGAAATCTAGCAAGGCCATTGGAAAGGGAACTGGCACATTAATACCACTCTCTCTTGGTGACTCAACAACCTCTCCTGATAACCAATGTTTCCTTTTCTCAAGGGCCACCAAACAGCCTTTATTTTTTCTAATCTTTTTTTTAAAGTTTATTTATTTATTTTGGAGAGAGAGACAGAAAGAGACAGAGAGAGAGAGAGAGTGAGAGCACAGGGTAGGAGCAGAGAGAGAGGGAGAGAATCCCAAGCAGGCTCCGTGCTGTCAGCACAGAGCCTGACATGGAGCTCAAACCCATGAACCACAAGATTATGACCTGAGCCAAAATCAAGAGTCAGACACTTAACCGACTGAGCCACCCAGGCACCCCCCAAACAGCCCTTAAAATATGCAGTTTATTCTGTTGACCTGGTAATTGGCCAGGAGTTTTCAGCTATTATAGAGCCTAGGCTCTGGAATCAGACTACTTGAGTTTAAAAATTTTTTTAATGTTTATTTCTGAGAGAGAGACAGACAGAGTGTGAGCTGGGGAAGAGAAGATAGAGAGGGAAACACAGAGTCTGAAGCAGGTTCCAGGCTCTGAGCTGTCAGCACAGAGCCCAATGCAGGGCTCGAACCCACGAACTACGAGATCATGACCTGAGCTAAAGTCGGACATTTAACCGACTGAGCCACCCAGGCACTCCTAGGCTACCTGAGTTTCAATCCTGCTTCTGCCACTCATTAGCTGTGTGACCCTGGACAAAAAATTTTTTAACCCCTTTGTGTCTAAATTTCTTCATCTGTAAAATGGGGCTAATTATAGTAGTATTTCCTCCAAAGGGCTGTCATGAGGCTTAAACAAATCCACACAGGTAAAGTAGCTAGAATAGTAGCTGGCAAGTAGTAAATGCTCATTAAAGTTTAGCACCGGTTACTGCCTGTTATGGTTCATGACACCTGCTGTTTCTCCTTTTAGAAAAATCAAAACTGCTCGAGCTGCCCTCCAGTCTCCCAGTGCTTCTCCAGCTGAACACTATCATCACACAATATTTCCGGTCTCCTTTGACTGGGCCTCTGCACCTTCCAGAATCCTTGCTCTCATTGTGGTTTTCCGTTGAGAGCTTTGGTTCATGCGGAGATGCTTGTCTTTTCTAGTGTCCTCTAGTCTCACAGGTTTCTCTGGGAATCTTACTCTCCCCTCCTCCATTATCTTTGTTCATAGGTTCTAGGACAGTTGCCACACTTCCAGGTGAACCTGTCCTCCTGATTCTTATTGTCGATCATAATACTTCTATGGATAACAACATCTGTCAAATACTGCAAATCCTGTCAAATGCCAGGCCCTGTGCTGGGCACTTTCCATTCATTACTTTAGTCCTTGCAATCCTAGGAAGGAGGTACTTCTATTCCCATTTGGATGGAGCACAGGGAAACTGGGGTTCAAACCCCATGAGCAACATTAGCAGTCGGCAAGGTCAGGGCTTATTCAGTGCATATGGATTAGGAGAAGTGACTTGTCCACAAATACTTAGCATAATTATTATAAAAATGATCCATTAACAGACCTGTCCTGAGCCCCTGCTTGGTGAGATGGATGTGACCGGCTCTCTAGGGCCTGGCACTTTGCTTCTGGCGTGGGGAACATGGGCCTCACCATCCCTGGTCCCAGCACTCACTACGCCGCACTGAGAGAGCTTCCAGCTGTGTCCCCAGAGCCCTGGAGACTGGGGTGCAGAGGCTGCCTGAGTAAGAGGCTGACCATGTGGAGTCCTGGGGCCACCCCTGCCAAACCAGAGTGGCCCCCATCATCTGTGCCCGTACCTCACAGGCTTCTGAACAAGGCTGGGTTTGAAGGAGTGTTACTGCTAAAGAAAGCTGGGGAAACAACTGCTGAATAGTAATGGTCTTTTTAAAAACATAATGGAGATATAACATTAGTTTCAGGTGTACAAGATGATTCAATAGATGTGTATATTGCACAATGATCACCACAGTAAGTCTAGTTAACATCCATCATCACACATAGTAATTGTTTTTTATAACATGTCTGCTTCTTCAGTCAGAATGCAGTTTCCTGGAGATCAGGGGCTGCACCCCCAGCCCAGCACGGGGCTAGGAGGGTTTCAGGAAGGGGAGGCAGATGCAGGGGGCAGACAGAATGCATGAGGAGCTCTCTGGGCAACATAAGGTTTGCCCCCTTTCCCTGCAGGGGAACGGTCTTAGGAGAAATTGAGTAAGAAACTTGCAGACAGAATGATGCAAGGGGGACTTTCGGTACATATTGCAACAGAGTATTCTAAAATGGGGCCGGGGCTGTTCTGCTGGCCTGTTCCCAAGGGTCTCAGCCCTGCTTCTCTCCAGCTGGTCAGGCCTGTCACCCAGGATAGGGCCAAAGGCTACTAACCAGTCCCTCACCGTCCTCCGCCCGCCACCCCCCCCCCCCCCCGCCATGCCTGGCCTTAGAGCTGGGAGGGTTGAAACCTGAAGTCCTCTTCAATCATCCCTTTGTGCCTTCTGCCCTAGGTCCATGTCACCAAATCCTAGAGATTCTAAGGCAGCAGCATTTCTCCAACTTTCCGTTCTTCTCTTTGGCCCTGCTATCACTCTGGTGCAGGCTGTGTCATACTCATTGTCCCCCACCTTTCCTTTCCTTCTCTTCTTCCTTCCTTTCTTGCTATCTAGTATTACCCAAATCCCTTCTGTGGACCAGGCCCAGCGTTGGGCACTGGGTCACAGAGAGCCCTCTGATTCCACCTTTGCCCTCAAGTAGCCTCTCCTGCGCAAATCAGGTGTGTAAGTATCAAGGGTACAGGTGCTCTGAAAGAGAGAAGCCAGGGGTCTGATGGGGACACAGAGCTGAGAAAGGGTCCTCTGAGGCCATGTGTTACACACCTTCCATTTACCCTCCCAGACCCACTCTCTACCTTCATCCTGCACATTTCCTGAATTCTCTGTATGGACTGCATCATCGGGCTCCCTCACCCTCTGGCTAGTGGGAAGCCCGGCAGAAGACTAGAGGGAGGGACAGAGGGTGACTCTGCCAGGTCACCAGGGTTTGTCTGTGCCCCTTCAATGAAGGCCGGGGCTTCTATCAGGTGGCCCTCTCTACCCAGCTCTCACTCTGACTGGCTTCCTCTCTTTGGACCTTCAGGCCACATGTCCCTACAGTGTTACCAGCCTTGGGGTACTGTGTCAACCCTTGAGCTTAGCTGCACACCCTGCTGACATTGTTGCAAAATTTCTGTATTAAAATTTCCTCAAGTTACCCAAGTACAGATACGCTGTCTCCTGCAGGGACCCTGCTTAACACAGGCCATAGGTAAAAAGGAAGGATGCCACGGAGGTGACAGCTGAAAGTGTTCTTGTTTGGACAATTATCTTTCTAGAGCACAAAACTGACCATTTGTCACCCCTGCTAAAACCCTTTATGGTTCCGTATTGCTCTGAGGATAAAGTCCAGACTCCTGAGCCTGGCACCCAACACTGTATACCATCTGGCTCTGGATGACCAAGCAGCATGTGGTGAAGTCACTCAGGAGGAGGACATTTGGGGGCTTGAAAGGGGAGGGAAGCAGTCCCAGGAGGGGTGCAGCCCTGCCACAAAGCCGCCCTGCCAGGCAAATTCCTGGATGAGGAAGGAGGAGGTGGGTGAGTTTCTGGACCACAGGACCATGTCAGGCTCTCCTCGTCCACTCTCCAAGGGAGCTGAGCACTGGGAATGAGTTTGACCCGGACAAGCCCTAGCCTCGGGCATGAGAACTGGTTCAAACCCCAGCCCCAACACTGACATCTGGCAAACTCTTCGATTCTCTGAGCTTCGGTTTTCCTGACTGTGCAAGGGGAAGAATCTCACAGGGCTGCGGGCTGGGGCAGTGTAAAGAAAGTAATAAATGGGCATTTGCTTCTGTCAAGTAGTTCCAGTGTCTGGGCTGGTCCCTCTCCCCAGTCTTCATGTGTTAGGGAAAGCACACGGGCTCTGAGGTTCAGGAAGGCTTGAATAGAAATCCCAGCTTAATACTACTTCCTCACTTTGTGATCCTGGACAAATCACTTTAACTCTCTGTACCTCATTTGCAAACGGGGGTGATAAGCACCCCTTGCAGGGCAGCTGTGAGGATTGGGTAAGTGCACACAGGCCATGCAGGGCCTGGCATGGAGCAGGTGCTTGGTAAATGTTTTTTTTGTTGGGTTTTTTTTTTTTTTTTTGCCTTTTGCCTTTTGCCTTTTGCCCTGTGCCTCCCTTAGGGGAAGTGTCCCCTGGGCCTTGCAGGCTGGCTGTGTGCAGTGGAAGGGTGAAGGTTGCTGTCACTGGAAGGAGTCTCTGACATGCAAGTGTCTAACCCCCCACAAGCTACAAAGCCGCACCCAGAATTCCCAATGGCAACACAACACTGGTGACTGAGCGGGACGGGCTGGAACGTGCCACCTTTGGTGAAGCCCACCCTGGTCAAGTCCTGCTTGGCAGCTTGACTTGGCCTCTCTATCCCTGGTTTGGCCAAAGCACCCATGGGCTTGGATAGGGAGAAGATAAAGGAAAAGGGACTCAGGTCCCAGAGCCATCCTGCTCACATACCTGCAGGAGGAACAAGGCAGACCATTCCAGACAGGAATGTGAGGATGTTAGGATGTGTGGGGAGGGGGCCAGGAGAAGTCAGTGCCTGGTGTGGGTCCCCCATGCTCACCTCTTGCAGGAGACAACGGTCCCAGGACAAAGAAGACTGCCAAGAAACTTTCTCCCTGGACTACTCCAGTTCTGGGTCTGGTTTTCCATCCAAAACCAGTCTGGACCAAGCTGCTTAAGTAGCAGGGATGGGTGAGCAGCTGGGGGCCTACAGGAGGGAGTCCTCACTCTGTGAGTTGGCTCAGAAGCAAAGAGGCTGCCCCTCTCAGCCGCTGGACTTGCCTCTGTATCCTCTGCTGGATGTTTCCACATGTCTGTGAAGGGCCCAAATTGGAGACACGTTTTATTGCCCTGTTCCCCAAGCCCCCATCTGCACACTGCCAGCCCACCTCCAATCTAATCAAGGTGCCCTGCTCTTCACACCCCTCCTTTGGTCCATGCCCCACAGGATGAAGTCCAAGTTTCTTGGCCGGATTACAAGGCCCTTCAGATCTGGCCCCTGTCTACCTCTCCAGCCTCATCTCCTACTCCTCCCCGACCTGCATCTCTCTTCCAGCCACACCAGGGCACTCAGGGTTCCCATCTCCAGGCCTTTTCCCGTGCTGTGGCCTCTGCCCAAATGCCCTTCTCCTTCCTCTCAGCCCGGCAGAAACGTACTGATCATCTCCGGTCCAGTAGCCCAGGGGCAATGTCGTCTCCTGTCAACCTTCCTAGTTTAAGACATTCCATCCGTCTCTCTTCCTTGCCCCGACAGACTCCATCTACAAAACTACTCATCGACGGGCAATGAAAATAATTTTGGAACATGTGTCTGGCACTATGCTAGGCTTTTTTTTTTTTTTTTTTTTGGTTTTGTACCTTACCTCATTTAGTTCTCAAAGCATTTCACAAAAATTATTGTTCTCACTTGACAGATATGGAAACTGAGGTCCACGGAGGGCAGGGCCAGAACCAGACTGAAACTGCAGTGCGCTCACCTCTCCGGGAAGTGCATCCAACCCCAGCCGAGGTGGGGGGTGGGGGGCCCTCTCTCCTCGGGGTCCTGTGCCTGCAACTGCCGTCAGCACCTGTGAGTGGCTGTTTCAGGCGCCCCCGACCCCGACCCTTCACCAACGTGACATGCCACGGCCCCGGGCAGGGACCGGGCGGGCTGGGCTGGGTCCCCAGCACCCCGCAGTGTACAGACGCTCCGTGGTGTGTCTTGATAACCAGATGGAAAGGTAGAGGCCGCTTGGGTGGCTTGGGAGCCCAGGCCTAACCTAACGAATCCCGGCACCAGCGACGCGAGGCGGGACCTTAGCATCTTAGCCAAGCGCAGGCCCGGCCTCGGGCAGGTACCACCCGCTAAGGCGCTCGGCGGGCTGCACGAGCTCGGCGTCCGGGCCCAGCAGCCACGGGTGCCCGCGGGACGGCGGCGGAGGGAGCCGGGAGCGGCAGCACGGCGGGGGCGCGCGTCGCGCGAGAGCCCCGGAGCCCGCGCCCTCCCGCGCCCTCCCGCGCCGCCGCGCGCTCCCGCTCCCGCTCCCGGAGGACGAAGGGCGGGCCGGGTGGAACGGCAGGCCCCGCCCCAGCCCGCGTCGGGCCGCCCCCGTTGTGAGGTGATAAAGCGCCGCGCTCCGAGCGCCGAGCGCAGTGGCCGCCACCGACGGCCCGCTTTCGGCAGCTGCTCGGGCCGCGACGGGCGGTGCGTCCCCAGCTCCCCGCGTCGGCGCCGTCCCCCGGCCGGCCCCCCGAGCTCGGCGCGAAGCCCTGGCCCCGGAGGCCGGGGCATGGGCCAGGGGCGTAGGGCGAGCCGGCTTCCCGCGGGGCCGTGAGCTGCAGCGGCTTCAGCATGAAGACCCTCATAGCCGCCTACTCCGGGGTCCTGCGAGGTGAGCGGGGCCGCCGGTGGGACAGGGGTCTGGGAGACGAGCCGTCGCCGCCCCGGGGGTCTGCAGGGCCTCGGCGGCTTCCATTCCGGGCTGGGAAGCTGCACGCGGGTTTTCGGGAAAGGATGTGACGAGGGCTGGGAGGCAGGCAGGAGTGTGTTCTTATAACGAGGGTACCTTGCTGGAGGACTGGCCAGTGTGCGGGTTGAGGTCCCCGACCCCTTTTCTCTTTTCTTTTCCAAAGCTTGCCGCCCCCTCCCAGCAGCGCACCTAGGTCGGGGAAGAAGGAAGGATCCCGGTGACCTAGTCAGATGCAGGCGGCATGGTAGTCTGAGTTCATTCTTCACTCTGGCACTTATCAAGTTTTGAAACCCCTGTTACATCACTTTCCACCCCCCACCCCCACCCCCAGCTTGTGTTCCCCATCTGTGAGATGAGGTTGATATTTAACAACTCCTCCCCAACCCCCAGCACTGTCTGTGGCCCCTGCGAGTTCCCTCCCCTCTCTCCTCACCGGGTGGAGCATGCTATGAGAGACTGGATGGGGCCGAGTGGCAAGGTTTTGCAATCTTCTGAAATAGCCACCAGACTGGGAACATGCCTGGCTGGGACAGGTGTGCCCACACTGTACCCTGCCCTACTGCCATCCTCCAGCCAGTCTCAGGAGCCCACTCAGCAGTGACTGAGCCTGGCACCCTGAGAAGGTGGGGTGGGGGGACCCTGGGTACCCTCCATGTGGCCCATGTTCCTGTTCCACCAGCGTGGAGCTGAGGCCCTTGGTGAATATATATATTCACTTATAGCTGGAGAAATTGATGGGAAAAGATATACCTTCCGGAGGTTTCCTTAACAGACGCCTTGGCCAAGAGGGACCCTGGGAAGTGATCACTGCTGTCCTGGGTCTGTGTGTTCTGAAGTTTCCCTCCCTCCGCCTAAAGCTTTAATCTGTTTGCTGAACCTCTCCTACTTAGCGTTTTTTTTCCCTTCGGTAACTGACAATCACCTACCCTGCCCACCTTCATTACGAAAATAAAACTTACTAGTTATTGGGATTTTGAAAACTAGAGAAAAACGGGAACAAAATAACAATGGCTGGCCAATCAACTATCCAAAAATGGCTTCCTATTGCTCTTTGAGTATATTCCTTTATGATTTTATTTATACACATTATATAAAGTTGAGGGCATCCTGCAGATATAGTTCTAAATCCTATTTTCTCTGAGTAGTTCCTCTGTTCCTCAGAATCACTTATAATCTTCTAGTAGCTGCAAAGTAACCCACCCCAGCACTGCATCACGGTTTAACTATGTCCTGGGCATTGGCATTGCCCTTGGAAAGGTACTGAGCTTTGTTGCCATTTTGGGGGCAAGCAGCCTGCTCCGTGCATCCAGCCCAATAGCCTATGACAGCCTCTTCTCTCACTTAAGAGTGCTTTTCTGTTCACTCTGCCCTTTGATGCCCATGTCAGGGGAAGGAAGGGACTTACCCATGTTCATGCTTTTAAAAATGCTTTTGTCGGGGCGCCTGGGTGGCGCAGTCGGTTAAGCGTCCGACTTCATCCAGGTCACGATCTCGCGGTCCGTGAGTTCGAGCCCCGCGTGGGGCTCTGGGCTGATGGCTCAGAGCCTGGAGCCTGTTTCCGATTCTGTGTCTCCCTCTCTCTCTGCCCCTCCCCCGTTCATGCTCTGTCTCTCTCTGTCGCAAAAATAAATATAAATAAACGTTGAAAAAAAAATTAAAAAAAAAAATAAATAAAAAATAAAAATGCTTTTGTCTCCAGGGGATGGGATAAGGATGCTCTCTAGGGCAGTCCTTCCCGGAGATCCCCTTCCCTCACTTCTGCTGTCCACTGGCTGTGAGCTGCATCCTTCTAGGAGTTGTTGACTCTCATGTTTTTGACCTAGCACCTGTACTTCAGGAGGACTTGTAGTCAATAAAAGTGACCAACTCATTTAATATCCCCATGTTGTTTTCAGATCTTTAAAACTTGTTCCCCACCCCCCCCCCCCCACACACACTCCCTTTTTTTTAACTGGCTGCAAGGAATTCCATCATGGGATGTAGCAAGGGCTGGTATGAAATGCAAACCAGTCACGTGGTAGCTCTCTGGACCTGCTTTGGTGAAAGGCTGGGTGGGGTAGGGGAGGGTGCTGAAGCAAATGCTATGTTATCTGGGCATCTTCATTAGATGGCTTTCTACATCCTTGGTCTTGGAAGACACTCCCCAGTGGCCTGGTTTGCCTCTCTGGATAAGTTGCCACCATTGTGAGGTGGCGAACACCTGGTCAGTGGCGATAGTCAAGGAGAGACCATGGATTCTGTGAAAGGAAGTCCTGCGTTGGGTGAGAGATTGAAGTCGATACCTTGGTAACTGGTTTGTTGGCCAAAAGAGAAAGCCAGCTGTGGGAGCATGGGTAGGTGGGTGTCTGTTGGGGGAGGCGGGGGTCTGTGTTGGTAATTTCTAATCTCTGAAGGACTATCCTGTGCCTGGGGTGGAGGCTGAGTTAGTCACATGTGCATTCCTGCCTTTGCCCCTGGACCAGAGGCTCTTCGGGACAGAACCCGCGGGCACTGCCTATATCCTCAGGGTTTAGCACAGGACCCAGCACAAAATCGTGGCAACTCTAGTAAAATTCCGAGCTGATTTGTTTGTTCGATGTGCCTCCAAAAAGCAAGACCAGGAACAGGGGTAGGATTACAGGGGGCAGGTTCTGATATGATGGAGGAATCCTTTCTAATAGCTGTTGAGGACTGTAAAAGACTTGGTGTGGGTAAGGATCGAACTCCCCATTACCGGGGGTATGCAAGCAGGAGCTCGGTAGGGAGTGAAACTAGGAGGTTAGGTTGTTGGCTAACTCTGGAACTGAGGGTTGACAGTCCCCTAACCCAATCCTGAATCATAGGAGAAGAATGGCACTCTCCTGTTCCCCTCTCCCCTGGTTCTTTGTAGATGTCTTTCTCCCCTGTACCACTTCCCTAACAGCACAGAGGCCACTTTGGGGGCCCTCTGTGCTGCCAAGGGCTCTTGTGTGCTGGGAAAGGAGGGCCAAGAGTGATATTTTCTTGGCAGGTTGAGTGACTCAGTAGCCAGTGTGGAAATCCTGCTCCACCTCCATCCTCCCACCTCAAATTCAGCAGCAAATACTTGAGTCATAAAATCAAAGCTATCTGTTCGTGCTGGGTCTGGTCCAGCCTTCAAGTTACCTGTGGGATACTGAGGGCCCCAGAGAAAAGGGACTGGTTCAGAGTTATCAAAGCGAGGCCTGGAATCTAGATGCATTTCCCAGTCTGTGATTTGCCTCCTTAACCAAGAGAGAGGTGGTGAGGGGCTGAGCACAGGGTTCTGGCTATTGAAGACCCTCAGCAGTTTCCTGAAGGAGTAAAAGTTGCTCCCAGTCTCCATGATGGGGTGGTAGATCCCCTCTTCCCAAGCTTTTGGAGGAAACACCCCCAGCTGCCTGATGGATAGAGACATCACAGGCCCCCAGAGCTCTGATGATCTGCCAGTTGCCCCTCATCATACATCAAACCTTCAAAACTCTTCCATGAGGTCATGAAGCCCCCACCACCTTAAAACATCATCTCCTGCCATGCTGTGCTCCAGAACTGCCAGTGGTCTTCCTGTTCCTCCAGCATTCCCACTAGTTCTGTCCTACCTCAGGCCCTTTGCATGTGCTGCTCTTCTGTTCAGATCTTTGCATGGCTGCTTCAGATCCTTTAGTCTCCTCTCAGAGACCTTTTCTGACCATGCCATGTGTAAAACTGCCCCCTAGTTGCCACAACTTGTTTTATTGTTTATAGCTCTTATCGTTACCTAAATTATCATGTGTCCTTATCTGTTTAGGTAATTGTCTCCCCCATAAGGTTGTCAGCCCCTCTGGAGCAGGGACCTTGTCTTTGTCAGCATTGTGTCCCTTGCATTTAGTATCGTGTATGTAGTAGGTGCTCAGTAAATATTTGTTCAATGAGTGAATCATTAATGGAACCTCCGCCCTCCTGAGAGCTGCCCTATTCCTCTTGGGAGGAAGCGCTGCTTTTAGCTTCAGTGTGATTCCTCAGTCCTTCTTCCAGCTGCCTCTGTGCCTGCTGGGTGCTGGGGCTGCAGCTGTTCCCTGCTGTGGAGATACCCTCAGTCTCATGAGGAGCTGGCTCCAGGGAGGAGTGCCAAGTGGGGGGACCTGGGCTCCTCATGGTCCCCCTTATCATTTCCAGAGCCTTAGAAGCCAGAGGTCCAGGATGCCAGCCCTAGCTCCCCTCTGGGATATGGCCGGATGGCCCACTCACCCTCTGGGGATCTCACTACCCCATACGGAAAATAGCATCAAAAATCTCAAACACTCAAGAGTGTGAGGGTTTGAGTGAACATAAGCAGAAAGTCCTTTGCAAAGCAACTCGTAACGAACTCCAGTTCATCCTTGTCATTCATCCTGTGTGACATACACAGCAGGCTCCCACCACTGGAGAGTGGCACCTTCCCTGCTCTGATGCATCCAGGAGGGCTGTGCCATGGTGGGGACTTGGCGTGTGGACCTTTTGGTTTACTGATGGAATGCCTTCTGTGTGTCAGGCTCTGTACTACGCACGGGTCGGTCTGTCCTGGTCCCTGCCTTTGATGGGGATGTACACAAGATGACAGTGCACTGTGATGCACACAGTGATGGGGAAGGAGGCATGGGGAACTGTGGAGGCCTGATGGTGAGGGTGGGGCAGCTAAACCATCTTGAGTCAGCGAAGGCTTTCTAGAAGAGGTAACATTTAGTCTGGATATTGAAAGATGAAAAGGCATTAGCAAGGCAGGCCAGAGCATTCAGGTACAGGGAACAGCATAAACGGAAGCATGAGATATGGGTGGGATGGGCAGTTTGACTGCAGGGCCTCTGACTAGTGAACATGGGCTGAGGCCCTGGTGCACCGAGAGGCAGAGACAAGGGAGACAGAGGATGCGGTGTCCAGGCCCCGGGTGGCTCGTCTGTAACCACCTGGGGGGAAGATTTGAGAGCCCCTGGGAAAGGTGCCCTCAGAGCTTCTTGGCCTCCGGCACTCCTCTGGTCTCCTGGGTATGCAATGCTGCCGGCAGAGCTGAGGGCCTGGGGTCTGCCACTGAACTGCTCTGCAGCCTCAAGAAGCCACTGCCCCTTCCTGACTCTCAGTCTCCTCATCTATAAAATGGGCAGAAGAATAATAAGAGTAGCTACCCAGGTTGTGGTGCAGATCCAAGGAAGCCGAACCCACAGACCCTTTGGGCAAATCAACAGAAGGAGGAAACATGAATTCCTTTCATCATTAGAGCAGATTTAAGCATCCTGAGTACAGGGCCAGGAGCCTAACTCTGCATCCGCTTCCCACGTGACCTTGGCAAGACCCTGCCCTCTTGGGACGTCAGGCTCCTTATCTGTACAGTGAGGAAAGCTAGATGAGCCATTCTCCTTGGATTTATTTCAGCTCTGCTGCAAAAATATGGTTTCAATCCTGCCCCTGACTGCTGGGGGACCCTGGGGCTCAACCTCCTCCCCATTCCCGTTCTCTATTTGTCTTTGTGAAAGTGGGCCCGTGTCTGCCCGGGGCCCAAGTGAGGCCCCAGAGGAGCCCGGCTCCCCATACTTGCTCATGGATTATGATAGGGGCCTATTTGGAGACTTCTGGGTGACATACCCGAAAGGCGGTGGTATTGCCATGGCAACCCCTCCCACCTCGGTAGCTATTTTTTTTTTTTGCTGTGCCAGAATGTGGGGGTGGGGAAAGTGGGCCATTGGGGTCCTCAACAATCACCTCCAGGGTTCCAGAATCTTGGGCCCATGACATCCCAAGAGCCCCACTTTCCTGACCTCACCTCCCAGGACCCTATCCTACTTCATGAAAACCAAATACTTGGAAGGCCAGGCCTCTAGAATAGCCCAAGGAGGGGCTTGTAGTCCCTTTAGGGGATCTTTTGTGGCTAAAAATTCATTAGCAGATTCTAGCAGAGCACAGAAGGCTCAACTTGTCAGGACCTCAGATTTTAGCTAATCCAACCCAAACCCCTAATTTAGGGCCAGGAGGAAAGAGGGAAAGAGGAGGCCTGGGAATCCAGCCCATCTGGATATGGAGGACGCCTCGTCCCCTGCCAAGATCCTACACAGGGGGTCCTGAAGACTGACAAGCAGGAATCCACTGAGCTCATGCAGACTCCTGAGGCCAAGCCAGGGGCTTCCCAGCCCACAAGCCCACCGCAGCTGTATGTCGGCCTCCCCTTTGGGCCAATGGGCCCTGCTTTAAGGACACCTAACCCTTAAAGGGGACACTATCAGTCTTTCCAGGAGAGAACCTGGTGAATGGCCAGCTCGTGGCCAAGGGGCCCGGAGGCACCATCTGCAGTTAGCAAAGGGGATGGGAGGGGTGGACAGCAGTGTTCTTGGCCTTGGGGATGGAGCCCAGGACTCCTTGGCCTGGCATTACTGGTCCTTCATGGTTCCCTCTCTACTCTGTCAACTAGACTCATCCACTCACACAGTTGCTTTACTCTAGCCTGGCTGAGCTATTTGCAGTTAATTCCTCAAATTTGTGTTCTCTTCCTTCTAGGCCTTTGCAAATGCCATTTGTAGGACTCCAGCACCTGAGGTCCTGACCCTGTATCTCCCTCCTGTCAGCCTGGCTAATGCTTACTCATTTACATGTCACCTGACCCATTACTTCTTCCAGGAAGACATCTCTGAGAACATCCTCCAGCACAGGTTGGGCCGCCCCCCCCCCCCCCCAAGATTCCCCAGCCCTGACTTACCGTCTGTGCCTGATTGTTCACAGACCTGTCTCCCCAGCCATAGCAGGGGTGTGCTGCCCAGGGGCAGAGCCCAGGCTCCAACAGGTGCCCAAGAAGCAGAGGAGAAGCAGGGTCTGGCAGCTCCCATCCAGTGTAGTGCCTGGCCTGGTGTGTAAAGGGTGCTTAGAAAGCACCTATTGAATGAATGGTAGTGTTTGGGGGCTCCATCCTCTCCTGCACTCTGGAACCTGCCACTGCCGCTCCTGCATTTAACTCCAGCCTGTCCAGCTGGAGGAGACCTGTCCCTCCTGATTGCCCAGGAAGCTCTGGTTGATTCTCTGCCATGGCCCAGGCCAGTCAGCTGTGGACAGGGCCTATCTCTGTGCTTGTCTGGGCCCTGTTTATTCTTCTCCGTCCCCTCCAGTATCCAGTCATGCAGTGAACACCTGGCCGAGCACCGGCTCTGGACCTGACCCCATCGTGGGCACAGGGACCCACGTGAACAAGATGAGGTCCCTGCCGACAAATGCACACTCTTCCCGATAACAAGAAAGTCTAAGAGTAGTGGCACGGTAGGCTTCCCCAAGGAAGAGTCGGCCAGGAAGGTTGAGGGAAGTCTGAGGTGTCAGCGCTCAGTGCCTGGCAGGTGTCTACCAACACGAGCTGAACGTCTGACCGGACTGGACCCGAGGGTGATAGGACTCTAGCTGGGGGACTGCAGGCAGGGCCAAGGGTGTGGGGAGGCTTCCTGAAAGGAAGGAGTATCTGGCTGAGCACGTGGAGAGGTGTGTTGTGTGCAAGGCTTGCAGGAGCGCAGGCATGGACGGGGACTCTAAAATCCCCTGGCACGTCCCCCTGGAGCCATGGCTGGCCTTCCCATCACCACACGTGTGACTCCGGCCGAAAGGTGCTTGTGGGGGCCACGGAAGAGAACTTGCCTCTGGCCTTAAAGAAGCGGCATCTGTTAGGCACTTGGCCTGGCTTCTAGACCTCCCTGGGACTAGAAGGGTCTGCCAGGGGTCAGTATGTCCATCTTTCTGCCTGTATGCATTCTCGTACCCAGCTCTTTGAAGTAGTTTGGGGCAACTTCCTCACTGGCCACTTGGCAGCTGATGTCTGAGGGCAGAGCTTAGGTCCAGGTGGGTCTGGCATCCTTGGGGTTGAGGACATGAGCAGGATGATATCCGCCCCCCATCAAGAGACCCCTAAAGCTGTTCACATCTCTTGACCTCGCTGGCATCTTCCTAGTGTCTATCAGAGTGCCAGACACTCTGTCCCTTTTTCATAAGTTGTTTAGACTCCTCACAACAATCCTGTATAAGTAAGGATGACACTGAGTCTCAGACAGGGAAGTGCCTCTCAGGGTCTCAAAGCAGGCGAGAGTCAGAGCTGGGGTTTGAATCCCAAAGTGTGTGGATGCTAACACCTCTGCCTCTAGGCAGGGCAGGGCTTGTTATACCCATTAGACAGGAGAGGAAACTGAGGCTCACTTGATAATTACCTAGCGTTCACGCAGGTCTTTACTTTTTATGAAGCTCTTGCCTATACATTACCTCATTTAATCCTTACAAGAATTTGGCAGGGTGGGTATTAGCCCCACTGTACAGATGAGGAAACTGAGGTTTGCGCAGGAAGTGACTCACCAAGGCCACACTTCCTGTAGGTTAGTGGCCACCTTCTCCCGACGCCCAGCCTCTCGTCCTCTGCACCTTTTCCAGGCTGGCGTGCCCCCTCCCCAAATGCCAGTGTGAAGGTGGCTGGAGGAAGTGGTGTGGGCCGTCCTGAGGCATGACCCACAGCTGTCCATGTGTGCTCCTGCCTCGCGGAGGCCAGCCTTGCTCAGGGCCTCCTCTCCACGGGTCAGAGGATCCCCTTGTCCCCTCTAGCTCATCACTCCAAGTTATTTTCCTTCATAGCTCTCATGCGCGCCTGGCATTACATCACACATTTACGTGTAGGTGTTTTATCTGTCCCTCAGCAGGATTCAAGCCCCTCAACAGGCACGACACTGTCTGCTGTGTTCACTGCCATTTTCCCAGTGCCAGGACAGTGCCCGGCACCTCGTAAGTGCCCAGTGCCTCAGGCCTTATCTCAGTCCCCGCCCACCTTCTCCCAGGAGGCCGCTTTTGGCTACTCAAGCCCTTTCCGGCTTCCCTGTTTTCGGCTTCTGTTTTTGGTGCACGTGAACCCCGTTCCTGGGTGGTTAGCCTGCCCTTTATGATTAATTACCTCTGAGCCTTTGGTCCCACGGTTGCCCCCAATCGCAGCACCCACTTTTCCTTCCTTTCACCTCCCAGATCTTGTCTTCAAAGCCCTGTGGAGGCCGTGCTCCCTCCTTGGAGCCTCCTTGGCCAGTACCTCCACTCTGCCCCTCTTCTCATAACACGCAACCTCAGGACCGTGCACATCTAGGGAAATTTTGCGCTTGTTCCCACTCTGCGCGATGGTGGAAGCAGTGACAGTAGCTTCCGACAAATCATCCGACAAATGCCAAATGTACCATACGTGCATTTTTCCCCCATTTACTCTTCCCAGCAATCCTGTAAGGTGGGGATCATTCTCCTCATTTTATAGGTGAGAACACTGAAGCTGAGGGAGGCTAGGTGACTTGCCTGAGGTCACAGAGCCATGTGGTGTAGAGCTGGCCAAGGGTCCTTTCTCAGATTAAGGGGATTAGAGCTCAGATCCTGCCCCTGCATGTACAAGGGAAGTCCGGGAAGGCCTGGTTTCATCAGCCTGGGCGTGGCCTCCCGGTCACTGTGCTATCAGATGTTGGGCAAGAAGGTGTTCGCACACCCGTTCCCACTGCCACCCCAGCCTGAGCTCTGGGATGGAGGGTGTCTGGCCCCACTGCTGTAGGCAGCTGTGGCTTAGCCCTGGCGGTGGCAGCGTGACCTGTGGGAGCATGTGGGGGTGGAGGCCACATCCCTTGTACAGCCAGCCCATGGGAGGATGTCCCCAGTAGACTCGGGGCCCGGTTTGGGGCCAAGCAGGTGGCCCTCCCTCGGGCAGGGGCGTGTTCCTAAAGTCTGGGTGTGCACTGGCTTGTGTCATGGGGACCAGCCCTCGTTGGCTTGGCCTCACAGGAATGATGAGGGACGCAGAGCCCCAATACCAGCCTCGAGTCTTAGCTCTCTTGTACCCTGACCTCAGGCGACGGGTTTAATGTCTTTTGGCTTTAAGTTGCCTCAGTTTCCGTCTCTGTGAAATGGGGCTTGCCATCCCTGCCTTGCCTGCCTTCCTGGGGAGTGCCGTGGGACACCGAAGCCCCATATAGATGGGGTGGCTTCCTTGCTGGGTGTAAGAGAACTGCTCTGGGCTTCTCTGGCAGTTCCACTCCCTCTGCCCTCCCCTGATCTAGGAGCAAACGAGCTGTGTAAAATAAATGGTGAGATGGATGGTGCCTGCCTTGGAGCAGCTAGTTGAATTAGCTATTGGGAACATTTCTTCACAGGACTCGTGAAGTTAGCCTGTAGCTCGGCTTGTCTCCTTCCATGAAAAAAAATAAAAAAAAAAGATGTGGGTAGTGGGTTCTGTTTGCATCACAGCGGGGAACTCACGTTCAGGGAGGGAGAGGGAGGCCCTCTGCCCCCCTTCCCCACCTCCACCCTGGCCAAGGTCCTCATTGAGGGCACTGGGGCCTTCCTGTCAAGCCACTTCCTGTCCACTCACTCGGACATCCAGGCCTTCAACTGCATCTGCGGCTCGTGGTCTGTTCATTCATGTGTAAACCTCTGTGAGCACCGTCTCTCACCAGGCCCTGCGTAGGGCACATGGACGAGTCAGGTGTGAGCCTGGCACCCAGCAGACGCTGGTAGAGGAGGCCGGCCAGCAGGACTGGTGCTGAGAGGGCGGGGAGGGTGCTTTGTGCTGGGGAAGGCCAGGAGAGGGCGGCGTGGGAGCAGAGTAGACTGAGCTAGATGCTGTCACTCCCTGCCGGCCCCACCCGGGGCTGGAGGACAGTCAGGCTAAGTGTGAAGGCGGTGGTGGTGGTGGCATCTGATTGCACACCAGCTTCTGCCACAGCCCGGCAGAGGAGCTGCTGGCAGCTGGGTGCTGACCCGAGGGTACCCAGCTGAGCCTCACTTCCCATCTGCTGGGCAACTGTACCAAGCCTCTAGGTGGTATCCCCAGGAGTTTGAGCAGTCGCAGAGATCGCTCATTTTACAGATGGGGAAACCAGCGCCCCGACAGGTAAAGTGACTTGGCCAAGGTAACACAGGAGTTGGTGGCAGAACTGGGACTGAAACCTGGAGGCCTGCTACCACTTCACTCACTCCACAATATGCCTGCTCCTGGTTTTCCCCTATGAAGGAAAACAGACCATTCATTCTCCCCATCCCCTCCCAGCTTTCCCCCCACTTGGCTGTGGGGAGAAGAGAGAAAGAACTCGGGGGGACCTGTGGCATAGGAACAGAATCCAAGCCAAATCCAATTTGCCCGAATTGAGTCCAGCTGTGCCACCCTCTGGCTAAGTGACCTTGGCCCTGTCACTTTTTTATCACCTTCCAAGTGGGAGTGATGATGCCAAGCTCACAGGCCTGGTGAGGAATCCGAGCGCCGGTGGATAGTACTCTGTGGGTCACGTGGGCAGCATGCCTCTCACCCAGCCGTGAAGAGAGGCAGCTGGGGGGCCTGAGGAACAGCCAGATCAGAGACCTGCTCCTCCTCTCACTCAGCAAACCTGTCTCAGTGTTTGCTCTGGGCCAGGCACTGGCAGGCCACTGGGAACCCAGACATGGATCAGACCCAGTCCTGGCTGCATCATGGGAGAATAGATTTGTAATCTGCGGTTAGTACGAGGAGAGGGGCCATGGGACCCAGAGTGAGGACTCCTTTTCTCTCTCTTATTTCTCTGTTCCATGGGCCTCTCCTGACTTCATTCCAGACAGGCTTTCTCCACGGGCAGGGGACAGGTATGATGGCTTCTGACAGTTCCAGGCTTGCATGGGCTTCAGACTTCATAATCCCAGGGAAAGAATGATAACCTCTCTGCAAAGGCTTGGCTATTCTGGGTTTCAAAGGACGAGCTGCCTTATCTCATTGTCAGGGTCTCATCAGGTGGGCAATGCAAAGAGGGGCTTTCCAGGCAGAGGAACAAAGGCTTGACGTCTCTTATGTTCATAGGAGGCTTCCACTGGGGCTGGGGTTGAGTGTCATGGGTAGGCCAGCAACAGGGCTGGGTTCTGTGGTCAGCCAGGCTGGGATGGTCTGGCCCAGAGGCAGCTGAGCGGGCCAGGCCTGAGGAAGGAAGGCAGCATCCCCCTGGCCTCCCACTCCGGGTAGCACCTCACTCTGACTTCCAGAGAAACACCTGTCACTTCTCAGTGCACTTGGCATTTCCTACTTTGTTGCAGAATGGGCTGTGGGAGATAGTCGGGATAAGACAGGGTAGGAACAGGCTGGGCAGCGTGGAAAAAACTGGCTCTGGCCGCTTGCCTTGGGGCTGGTGTGAGACCCTCCGGTTCCTTCTTTCTGTCTGGTTATTAGGGTGAGGGTCACACACCTTCCAGCACTCTGGCCACATCTAATTGTGAGATGAGCTTAGCAGATGGATTTGGATTAGGCATGAGGAAGAACTTGTCTTTTCAGTTGTTTCAACAGGGGATATGTCACCAGTGGGGAATTACTGTGTGGCCTCTTCCTAAGCAGGAGAGCTCCATATGATGAGTGGGACCAGTCGGCTGGCCCTCACCCAGAGCCCTTTCCTTTTTTTTTTTTTTTTTTCTTTCAAAGACTGTATTTTTAAGTAACCTCTATACCCAATGTGGGGCTCAAACCCATGAGATCAAGAGTTGCATATTCCACCGACTGAGACAGCCAGGCGTCCCAGTGAGCCCTTTCCTTAAGCACTCCTCAAGCTGCTGACCTCAGGGTCCTGTTTGCAGTAGGCATTGGTCCCACGACCATTGCCTTTTATTCCCTGCCCAGCAGAAGGTGGAGGTCCCAGCTCTTTCCCCCACCTCCGCCCCTGCTCCAGACTACCCTACCTGGGACTTTGGACTGAGGATCTTGTTAAAATGCAGACTTTGATTTGGCAGATGCAGGCTGGAGCCTAGATTATGCATTTCTAGACCGCACTTGGATGAGGAAGGTGCTGGAGTATATTCTGTCTTCTCTGCAGCCACAACACCGGGACCCAGACCTTAGCTGCCACGGCTCTTACTTCACTTCATCCAGCACAGCTCAGGAGGCAGAGCCAGCAGCAAAGCCATGACTTGGGAGGCCAGCCCTGGGATCAGGGGTTCAGGCCTGTGCTTGGGCCACACTTCTCTCCCCCATGTATTTACACAGGCCTTTCCCCACTTCTGGACAGGTTTGCCAGGCCCTGAGCATAACCTGTCTCAGATCTGCTGTGTCCCACGTACAAGTACAAGAGCCCTTTGTGCTTGGCACCTGCTGTAGGGGAAAGGGAGGCACCATGAGCCGGGAGCAGGAATCCTGGGTTCCAGCCCTAGCTCTACCTCCTACTGCCTGGGTAACCCTGAGCAAGTCAGTGCTCCTCCTCAGTCACCTGAGCATCCAATGGGGCCCTACTCGTTGACCCCAGGGGGGCCCTCAGGCTCTAGCATGGGTTTTGGGAAAGTGTGAAGGTAGAAAGGGCCCGTGGTGGTAGGGTTTTTATTTAGAGGGCCAAGGAGCATTATGCCAAAGCCTCTGGAATGCCTCTGTGGCCCAGCTTCATTTGCTTTTGTAAGTTCACCTATGACCCACCTCTACCTCAGTTATGCCCGTAGAGTATACAGGGCTACCCAGCACTCATAGGTGCCATGCCCTGGGGATATGGCAAGGAGCCTTGGCGGTCTTGCCTGGGTCAATAGTGAGTGGAACCGAGGTTTGAATTGGCGTCTGGGTCTTCTGCTGTTCCATGACCCCTTCCTCTGATCCATTAGACCAGGTACAGGAGACAGGACTGGTATGTTGTCTTGAGGTCTGGTGTTATCTGTGTGTCTCCTAAAAGTCAAAGCAATTGTTAACTCTCAGCAGATGAGGGTTATGTCCCTTTCTAAATTCCGCTGTGACCTTGTTGCTGTCCAGATTTTGAAGAAATGCAAAGGCTTGAGTGTAAGCCCCTAAACCCTCTCCCAGCAGTAGGCCAGGATGAAAAGTCAAGAGACCCTCAAAGACAAGATTGTGACTCAGTGCTTGGGCCTTGCAGAGTGGCTGGTGTGAAGGAATGTTTGACCAGCGCACAGGAAGCACTCAGTGAAGACGTATAGAGTACAGGGTATGCAATTGGGGCTCAGCACATGTGGGGGTTTGAAGTGACCCACTTCCTTTGGCCCAGATGCTGAAAGAAGTAGGCTATGGGTGAGGAGCCTCACCCACGCTCTTCCCCAGTTCTGCCTTTCCTGCCATCACCAGGCTTTCTGGTCCTACTGCCTATTAGCCACTGGAGTCCAGGACATCATCCTGGGGGCACAGCCAAAGAGCCAATTAAGTGGGCACATTTTGGCCTAACTTCTAGGCTTGGCACCTGCTTGGTAGCAAACATAATTACCGCCCTCACTATCCCAGGCTTCCTGAAGCTCACTGGCCATGAGGTCCTTTAGGGAAGCAAAAGCTCCTGCTCCGTTCCTCTCTGGGCCCCAAGCTCTGGGCACTGAGATGAAGCCAAAAGTGTAAATCCCTCCGAAGGTGGTAATGGTAGTGGTGGTGTTGGGTGGGGACAAGAGGGCTCAGACTGCTGGAAAAGGGGTCGTGAGGATGAGAGGGGGCAGGGACTGGGGTACTCAAAGTACACTTGGAGAAAAAAAACATTGCAAGTTGGATATTGAACCTCTGTCCTTGGCCTCACAGGCACAGATAGTAAAGATTAAATATTTGTACTAGATCCAGATAAAGGATAAGGACAGGAGTTTGATTGGGGTGAAAGGGGGAGGGAAGAGAACTGGAAATTATGGAGAGCTTTCCCCCAGCCTCTTTGGATACTTCATTTGGTCTCCAGAATGACTCCATTCCCAATGGGTATCTGTCAAAGCTGGGGCACAGGGAAGTATGCGAACAGCCCGGAATTACAGAGCCACTGGGTGGCAGGGCTAGGATTTGAACCCAGGGCTGTCTGATTTTGTGGCCCATGCTCCTCTCACATGTAGGAAAGTGTGTATGTGGGGGTGGGTTCGTGCTGGGAACTCTGAGGCTGGAAGGAAGGGTGGCAACAGGCTGACCTGTCCCCTCTGCTGCAGGCACTGGTTCCAGCATCCTCTCCGCCCTCCAGGACATCTTCTCCGTCACTTGGCTCAATAGGTCCAAGGTGGAAAAGCAGCTGCAGGTGATCTCGGTGCTACAATGGGTCCTGTCCTTCCTTGTGCTTGGTAAGCCAGGGCTTAGCGGGTGAGGGCAGGCAGGGGTCTCCCCAGCAAAGGTGAGAGCAGGAGCTCTGCTCTGCAGGGGTGAAGGGTAAGAGCATCTCTTGGGTGCCCGATCAAGTGCTCTACCCGTAGGCATGGGTGAGGACTCAGTGAGATGCAGTGGGAGGCGGTGGTACAGTTCCCATTTCCCAGATAGGAAACCCAACTCTCACGTAAGGTAAGTAACTTACCTCAGTCACAAAAATTTGAATCCACCTCTGTAGGACCCCCAAAGCCTGTGTTTTTCCCACATGCCACACTGCCTACCCACATCCATTTTCCAGTAGGTGTGCAGCTTTGCTTTAGTGTGGTACGGTGCGGGTTTGAGTCGTGACTCTGCCACAGGCAAGCTCTGTGACCCGGAGCTCTCTGAAAGTGTTTCCTCTTTGCAAATGTGACAAAAGTGCTGCTGACTCCATGCGTCCTTTGTGGGACTTGAAGATAAGGGATGAGAGCCTGCAGCACAGGGCCTGGTCACGGTGGGCCCCCGTTGTATGGGAGCTGCTGTTGGGATGTGCCCTCAGACCCCCTCCCAGCTGTCGGTACCCTCTGCCCGACACAGTCCCCAGCTACTCCCTCTGGCGCATTTAAAGCCTCTCTCTCTCTCTCTCTCTCTCTCTCTCTCTCTCTCAGCCCCTCCCCTGGCAGTGCTTTGGCTACTACAGGTCCAGCTTGGTCAAGCACTCGTTCCCTGGCCCTGGGCTGCCAGACCAGGGTTGGGCTGTGGGGGATTGTCCGGGAGGAGGAAAGGGCCCCTGTGCGGGCCAGCCCCTACTCTCCCAGCAGCCTCGCTTCTTCCCCAGGCTCCTGTGTTCTCAGCATAGTGAGTGGCCTCCCAGCAAGTCAGGGCAGAGTATCACAGAGCACATTCCAGTGCCTGTGGAGAGTCCTTCGGGGCACACCACTCTTTAAGATTGTCCGGGCTGATGGAGTTTATCACGAGTTGCCCTGTCAGTGCAAAGCGGCTGTCCTTCCAGGAGGCGTGGGGGCCTCTGAGACCACATTTCCAGGGCAGTTCCGTGCTGCCCCTCCCTTCCTTTGGCGGGCAGAGGGATGGGACAGGGTGCTGTTTATCAAGCCCCCACAGTGTACCAGGCACTTGATGCGCCTTTCCTTGACTTTCTACTTCACAGGTGAGGAAACGGAAGCTTAGAGGCTCGGTGACTCTCCGAGACTGTGAAGCCCGTTAAGTGGCACAGTTGGGATCTGGGTAGAAGCCCAGTGCACCCTCCAGGGAGCCCACCTTCCCAGAGAGCTCAGAGTTAGTGGACCTGGTCTGAAACAGCCCCTTTTCACCTTTAGGCCCGAGAGTGGGCTTTAGGGAGAGGACCATGAACCCTGCAAATTAGGTGAAGAATTATATGTGAGAATATGTGTACCTTTTTCTGGGGTGAAGGGCAACTACGGTCCTCAGATTCTTACAGGGACTTTACGAGGTCAACACCGGTCTGGGGAACAGAGCCCATTAAACTGGCTCCCTTAGGGCTCAAACCGCCACCTTGGACTACATTTGGCCACTTATAAGGGTCCTAGAGTAGAGAGCCCAGAGGGGCAGAGCCTTACCCAGAATGAGGAGGAAGTAGTGGGACCAGGACAGGACCCCATGGGCTACAGCCTCCCAGACACCTGCGCAGCCTGCTGTAGCAGGTCCCTCTGTCCCCACTCGTACCAAGAAGCCCCCACTATCCCCGGCTTAGTGGGTCAGAGCGTGGCTGATGGGGAGCAGAGCAGCAGGTAGAACCCCAGTCCATGCAGTGTGCAACAGGGACTGGCCTCAAGTTGAAGGTTAACAATTGATCAAGTCCAACATAGCCCAGAAACCGGCCCAGCATCTTCCCAACGCCCTCGTGTAGGTGGGACCCAAGCCCGGTTGGATGGGTAGGTGTGCTGAGCTGCCGCTAATTATTGCCCTGGGCAGCCCGCCACTCCTTCCTGCTCCCACCCAAATCTGCTGGCAGAGGCTCATCCCGTGTTACAGAGGCTGCTCTGGCCCCATCGCCTACCCCTGAACAGAGTGACTCTTTACCATTTTCGTGCAGTCGACTCCTCTGGCCTTGTGGCAAAGGCTATATGACTTCCTCAGCGTGTTTAAATGTGTCATGCAAAGGATAGGGGATTTCAGAGAAAACCAGTGATATTGAAATGTAAATATGTGTGCATTTAAGAAATCGAATTAGATGTACAGTAACACGTGTGCCTCTCTATTATTACGTTAAATAGAAAGGTCTAGCAGCAGGCTTAATGATTACTACAATTTTTTTTTACCGTTACTATAATTCTTAAGTAGTGATGAGAATAAATCATTTTTTAAGATATCTGCCACTGCTGTAGATGGGATACGCAAGCACCTTTGTTCTCTATTGGTGTCACTGCTAATCCTACGGGGGTGTGTTACACGCGTAAATGAAGGAAATACGGAATTTCCCTAAGATATGGGTACAAATTAAAGGTGTTATTTTGTTCCCCATCCAAGTCTATGGATGTCCAGAGGGGACACTTAGCTGTGTGTTAAGCTCTTTTTCACATCGTCTCATGTAACCTTCCCAACACCCTATGAGAACATTGAGGCTCAAGGAGGGGCCGCACCTGATGAGTGGTGGGGCTAAGGCTTCACGGAAGAGCACGTCCACACTCATCACGGGCCTGCTGCCTCCCTGCCACTGAGCAGTCACAGGCCACCCTGCTCACAGGCCTTGGTGACGAGAGTTTTGAATCACCAGCTTCACCCAGATGTGGGGAGGGGGCGATTGTGAAGGTGGCTGTGGGCCTTCCACGCATGGAACCAGCAGGGTCTTTAAGTAGTTGTTTTCACTTCATGGACCCTGTGATGGGGCTTCTGGCTGCAGCCCTGTAGCCCACGATGGTGAAGCAGGGAGCCTTTTGTTCAGAGGACTGGGGTCAGGCTCTGAGAAAGGAGGCCATTTCGTGGGTTCAGGTCATTTTTTGTTCAGGAAGCCTTTTCTGGGCTGATTGCTAGGGCTGGAGAGGTAAGTAGGGCACTGTTCCAGCTCCCAGGGAGCTCAGGCTGAAGGGCTGTGTGCAGGAAGTAGTCTGGCACATGGTGTGGACATGTGGGGTTAGGGAGAGTGGCCACCTGGGCTGAGAAAGTCCAGAACTAGCATACAGTCTCTAGATTCTCCATTGGTTCTCTCTCTCTCCATCCAGGCTGCCTTAGCACCAGAGTGAGGACAGTAGGTACGGATTCTCACCCTCCCAGAGAGCCCAGACATTGAGGCAGTGGGGCATCGGGGCCTGTGGCTCAGCATCCCCTGGTCATTCTTCCCCTTAGGAGAGTTAGGGGTTTGATGGCAGCTAGATTTCCAGGATGCTCAAACCCTAGCCTGAACCTCAGGGCCCTCCCTGCCCAGGCCCTACCTGGAGAATCCGCCTGGCCTCTGAAAGAGCTTGGGTGCCTGTTGGAGTCTAGAGGGCTAGAATGGCCCTTGTCCCAGCCTTAAGAAAGGGCACCAAAGGCAACTGCTCAACAGTGTGAGTGACTTTGTTAGTGACCTTAACTTAGGCATAGCCACTCACCAAGCTGCTTCAAATACTTCCCAGTTTGCCTTTAACAAAGTTTTGTAGACTGCAAACGCTTCCCTAGAGACTCACCTTCCCCATCTGTGATGTCACGCTCCTAAGCTGGTCCTGAAAAGCTGGATGCCCGGTCACTCTATGTTCATTGCCCCTTCCAAGATAGTTGTGCTGTATTCAGCTACCTTGAGAGAGGTTAGCTCAGGAGTAGAACAGGACTGGATTGTGGATGACAAGGGCCCACCATTTTCCTGCTCTTAGGCTCATGGAGAGTCCGTCCAGACCTCCCCTGTCCCTCATTAAACCAGAGAAGGCTCAGTATAACGGGAAGAAGAGAGGGCATGGGTTGCAGAGCCGGGCAGCCCTGGAGCACCCATGACCAGCACAGGGCCCAGCAGAGTGGGCATACAACAAGGGTTGACTTCGCCCCCTGAGCAGTGGAGAGGGTGCTAGACGGAAGCCACGCTTCTGCAAGCATGAGTACCTGCTGCCCCAGCCCTAGACTGAGTGCCAGGGAGCAAAGAAGATGTGCCCCCCTTCCCTAGTGTGAAGAATTCAGAGGTGAGAGATCTGTGTGGAAGGGTAGTGTGATACTGGAGAACAGATCTTGAAGAGATCTGGTCTGAGCTAGACCTTGATGGCTGGGTAGAAGTGGGAAGAAGAGAGGCCCTGAGGAAGCCGTCTAGGGGCCAGCCATGAGGTACACCAGCTCTGGCACAGACCTTCCTTCCTTTCTGTGCCATGGTATTCAATGTTAGGGCCAGGAGACCCAGAAAGGAGTGATTGCATGGAAGCTGGACCCAGACAGTCATCTGGGGGCCCTGTTGGGGTTTTGCAAGGGGGCCTATGGGCTCTGGGCTTTGGCCTGGGACTGCCTGCTGCTCCATTATGTTGGTAGAAGACGGCCCTCCTCCTGGGGCAGGAATCCATCTCAGGTCCCTCTGGTGGCAGTCTGGGACTTCTGATTTGGGGTGAATTTCTTTTTTTTTTTTTTTATTTTTAATGTTTTTTATTTTTTGAGAGGGAGAGTAAGAAGGAAGGGGCAGAGAAAAGGAGGGACAGAGGATCCAAAGCAGGCTCTATGCTGACAGGCTGACAGCGGGGTTCAAACTCATGACTGTGAAAACATTACCGGAGCTGAAGTCTGAAGCTCAACCCACTGAGTCACCCAGGCGCCCTGATTTTGGGTGAACTTCTAAAGCCTGGTGCACATTATGGTTTTACTGGTCCAGCTTGAGTTTGAATGCTGGCTCTGCCACCGTCCTGCTGGATGACCTTGGGCATGTTACCTCCTCCTCGAGCCCTGGTGTTCTCATTTCCAAAATGGGATAAAGTCCCCCGGCCTCACACATGAGACAGTGGCTCCACCCAAGTCCTGAGATGTAGAGGCACTTGGCAGGTCCCGCCCTGTGTCCATGGTAACGGTGGGAGGGTGAGGTACTGGGGTTGGGAGAATGTGCGAGGAAAGGCCAGAAAGATCAGCTCCAAGGATGGCTTCCCCAGCACTACTGCCCAGACCACATGGAACCCATGAGCCCCTCGACACCAGGGATGCCCATCAGAATCTAGATGAGGCTCTTGTCCCCGGGAGCCTGCTCCTCACCAGGCTGTGGCTACAGACCTTCTCTGCCCGCGGCCCCAGCTATGCCTGGGTCCTGTCATTGGTGAGCCTTTGCCCAGGGGGAAACGGAGCCCCCCCCCCCCACCTGGGGACCACAGGGCCTGATCTGTGGCCATCTGCTTCCCCACCAGGAGTGGCCTGCAGCGCCATCCTCATGTACACATTCTGCACCGACTGTTGGCTCATCGCCGTGCTCTACTTCACCTGGCTGGCCTTTGACTGGAACACGCCCAAGAAAGGTGAGAGCACAGCCTCCCAGCCCCACCCCCTCGCCCTTGGGACGCTCCCTCCTGCCCACCGTGAACTTCCTCAGCATGAGTGCCACCCCTTTTTCCTTAGCACTTACTAAGGGGAAAGCCTGGAGCCAGCCCAGGGGGTGGTCTGAGGTGTTAAAAGCCCCTCAGAGGGCACCACCCAGGTCCTCAGAGGAGCTCCCATTCAGTCAAGGGTTTGCATAACGTGAGGGAACAAAGGTGGCAAAGGGCCTGGCAGGAAGGGGGGAGGAGATGCTCCACAGGGTGGTAGGCCCCCAACTCAGGGTTTCACAGGGGCTCTGTCTTATCTGCCTTGCCCACGCGTCACCCGCCCCTACTCCCACTCCTTCTCAATGCTGTATTTTGTTTCCTGGAAGGTGGCAGGAGATCACAGTGGGTCCGAAACTGGGCTGTGTGGCGATACTTTCGAGACTACTTTCCCATCCAGGTAAAGACTTGTGGGTGTTACCTTGGGTATCAGGACAGAAATGGTTGAGAAATCAGAACTTAAGCCTTAATTCATCCATCCACAGTTACCAAGTGTGCTCAGCTGAACCATGTGACCACTTCCACTATGAACATATGTTCATATTCTACCCCAACTGATGCAGGGTTTGAGGCAATTTGGGATACATACAGTGTGATACCGGGTAAAAGGAAAAGTCAAGACTTGAAGGAAAAAATACTAGTATTTCAGCCATACGAGTCCAACAAAGTTGCAGAGGTTGAGCTTCGTGGTCAACTCTGAGCTTCCTGGCAGCCAGGGCAAACATGGAAACATGATAGTTGTTGGTTTTTATTTTGGGAAAGGAAGAAGCTTGCAAGTTTCTTGGGGAAACAAGACTTGTTCTAGCATTTGGGTAAAAGAGGTTTCGGACACTGAGATCCTTCGTGATAGAAGGAGCACATACAATAGATATTATGGCCGTTGCTTGTCTGCCTTTGAGTCAATATTAAAGGCACAACTTAAAATGGCAGTGATTTATCAAGAGCAACACTAAGGTAGTTTCAAGTCCATCTGACCTGAACCACGGGTGCAACTTAAAGCAGTAAGTGTGGGGGGCTTTTTTTCCTTCTGAAGCTCTTGGAGAATATCGCTTCTCTCGGCCAGTTGCAGGTAGGTCGCTGGGGCTCATGACCCTGGGAATTAGGGCCCAGGAAATGAGATGTGCAGTGAGAGAAGAGCGAGGCCCTGGTTGCTGAAGTGCTCAGGGGAGGCTTCTGGAGGACGTGCTCCTAGAACTCCATCTTAAAGAGGAGTAGCACTGAAGAGGCATGGAAACCAATGAGCACATAGGCACCTGAGTTTGAGAAGAAGTCTGGAGTGTGGGGGATGTTGAAGAGGTAGAGTGGAGAAGGAGGATCTCCATTTATTGGGAGCTTTCTAGAAACCAGCACCTTTCTTCAAGGAGTTCCCTTTAACCCCCACAGTACCCTGTGAGCGGGTATTCATTTTATCCCCCTTTCACAGAAGAAAAGCCTGAAGGTCAGTGAGTAATAAAGCTGAATGAAGCTAGGAGCAATTTGAGCTGAAGTTCCAATTACTGTCTTGCCTCAAGTCTGGACTGTTCCCTTCACAGCACACTGTCTCCCTATACGGCAGAGCTGTAGGAAATAAGCTCACGTAGGTACTCAGGCTTCCCTCAGGCTTGGAGGATGTAGGCTCGAAGAGCCCAGTATGACCTTCTCAGTGAGGCACCATCCCTACCAGCATGCAGTCTCCCCATAGTCTCCCCAACGTAGTCTAAACCTAAGTTGGTCTCTGAGTTTTCTTTTTCTGTATCATTGGCTGCTCTGGTACACACTGGTCTTCTAAGCACCTGTCTTCTCTGGGGCCAACCTCAAGGTCCTGATGGTATAAATGGTGGCTTGGTCTGGACTTCTTCTCATCTTTTTCTGGCCGTCGGCCGACAGTTTACAAGCCAGGCTGGCAAGGCAGAGGCATGTGGGCCATGGTGCATGTGGGCAATGCTGGGGGGTTGTAGCTAACTCTGGCAGAATCCTGAAGGTTTTTCCTGCAGGGGAAAGACCTGTCTGGCCAGCTCGCTGAGCATCCCAGCGCTGGCACACCCTAGCTGCTTAGGGTAACCCAGCAGAAGGCAGTGGGGTTTGAAAAGCAGAAGCAGTGTGTGTGAGAGTGAATGTGTGCAGGGTGGTGTATGCTTGCTGTTGTGAGTCAGCGACTAGACATCCTGGCATGCTGCCCGGAGGAGGTGGCCAGGTAACCCTCCATTCCTCCCCACTGTACTCAGTATTGGGAGGGCGTGCCCTTGGCACACCCCAGTCTGAGCCAGTTTTCCCAGGATCCTGGGGGCCAGAGTTTCCACTCCTGCCTTTCCCTGACTCCATCTCTCTGGCTGCAGGGGGTTCAAGGCTGTTGTTGCTGGGACAATACTGTATCATAAGACCCAACCCACTCAGTCTGGAAGTGAGAAAACTGAGTCCCAAAGAGGGGCAGGGTCCAGTCCAGGTTGCACGGGAAGTCTGTGCCAGCGTTAGTACTAGAATGCAAGCCCCAGGCTTTTCCCCACTAAATTCCTATTGCCTGTTTCTCTGGAAGAGCTGCAATGCCGGATTTCCCCATTGGATTGAGCCCCACTTCCTGGGTCTCCCTCTCTCTGCCTGTGGTTAGAGACCTGGGTTAAGTTCCTGCTCTGTCACTCTATTCATTGACCAACAGTTTTTGTTCCCTGTACAGCACTGGGCTCTGTGCTAGGCATGGGGACACATAGGAGTCAGCCCTGGTCCCGTTTAGGTGGGCTCACGATCTGGCAGATTCTGCTAAACTGTCACTTTCTGCCCGTGGGACCACAAGACACACTTTCTCAAGCTCGCTGAGCCTCGTTAGCCTCACTTGCAAAATGGAGCTGTTATTATAATAAAAAGTGGTCAATTATGATTGGATGTGAGGGATTATGGCCTCTGTTCTCTCTGCTGGGACCCTTACCTCAGGGGCCAGGCCCCAGTGATTAGAGCAGCCTATCCCTCTGGAAACTTCCTCAAGGCCAGTAGCCTCCTCCACCCAGAACAGGATGACCCAGTGACCCTTGGTCAAAGCTGGGACAAACAGGTGCCCCTCCCACTGATGTCCACATTTCCAAAAGAACCAAAACAAACCCTGTGTCCCTTTTCACACTTCCATTCCAAGAATTCACCTGGGAGTTGGAGCTGCAGGGCACATGTGAGCTGGCCCTGGGAGGGCCCCTAGGCACCAGGACCAAAGCCAGCCTGGGCATGAGGCAGGCCAGGGCATTGAGCCTCAGCCTGGGCTCTGCGCTTACCTATTGGTGATCTTGGCCCAGCCCCTGATCCTCAGGGCTTCAGGCTCCTCTTCTGTGCAGGGACGGTTTGACCTTAGTGTCTTCACGTCAGGGCTGACGCCCTGTGGTGTTCTGTGTGGCCCTTCTGGTCCTCCCGCTTCTCCTGGCCTCATATCAGTGGTTATGGAATGATCTCTGGCTGTACGCACCCACCCACACCTCCCCACTCCCTTCTTTGCATGGCGCTTTGCCACTAGAGCAGCTCAGTGAGCCCTCAGAGCCTCCCTTCTCCCCCCACAGGAGAGCTCATGTGTTAGCGGCAGCCACCAGGACCACCAGCTACCTGGAGAGGGAGAGGAAGTGCCTGGGTCACTAATCCCTGAGGAATAGGCAGGATCTTTGGAGAGGAGATTAGAAAAGACTCTCTGAGCTTAGAATTATCTATCTGTCCATCTGCTCATTTCCCAGACGGTCCTACTGAGGCCCAGGGAGGAGGGACTGTCCCGAGGTCCCAGAGCAAGGCAGGAGCAGGGCAGGTATAGGAACCAAAGCTGTTGGCTTCAGGGCCCATGTTCTCCCTCCTACGTTCCTCTGCCTTCATGCAATGCTGTGTAATAAGCTTAGGCAAGTCTCTGCTCCTCTCTGGTTCTGAATTTCTTCCTCTGTTTGGTGCCAGGGTATGACAAGCCTATCTGCGCACCTTTCTTGCCCTAGGAGGCAGCGTGGGAGAAGCAACTTGCCAGGATGTGTTCCTCACTCATGTTAGCAAGCAGGCCTGGCCTGGGAAACTTCTGGGGCTGCGACTCTGCCATGGGAAACAGGGGACACAGGAGCCAGCGTGTCAGTGCCTTCCTTCTCCCTCCAGAATGGACGCTCTGTCCAGCCTTGGGGGGCAGGGGAGTGTGGCATGAAGACAGATCAAAGCCGACCAGATGCCTGTTCTTCCGGTGACTGCCCTAAGGGCCGTTAACCTGCAGTGTACCTCGGGGTAGCACACTTAACCAAGTGCCCCACCAGATAGACACATGGGGGGAGTTGATTTAAAGAGCCAGCTGGGCTTCCACCAGGTGGCGCACTTGATCCCAGTGGCTCAGAGAAGAGCCCACTGGGTGGCCTGGTCTAGAGGTGGTGTAGGATTCGCTGCAATCTCCTTTCTCTAGGCCTCAGTCTCTACCTTGTGATCAAAGAAACGGCCTAGGTCAAGGTTCCTCCAGCCCATTCTAGGTCTTGGACTCCCAGACCCAGCATTCAGTCTGGGGCAGGTCACCAATGCGGTGCTGGCTGCTCAGTTCTTACCTTGACACCATCCCATCACCTAGAAGCCAGCCCCAGGGTCCACTTTACTGCGAGCTAGTGTGGTGGGCATACCTGCTCCTCAGGAGGCAAAATCTCGGAGCAGTTTCCTTGCAAGGCTCGTGTAAAGCCAGGCCCCCTTTACAACCCCTCGCTGCCCCCTACCCAATAGTCAGGACCTACACTGCTGCTGTTTCCCGTTTATGTAGGGGGCGGCTTCGAGTTGGTTGAGTTCTTGAACAACTTGAATGTGCTTGCCAAAGGCAAAGAGGAAGAGGAAGAGGAAGAGGAAGGAAGGCCCAAGCAACAGCGGGTGAAACTCATAGGGTGTTGCTCGCGCACATTCTGGCAGTTACCAAACTGGGAATGGTGCCGGCCACCATCGACACCATCCCCCTCAGGCCTCTGTCACCGGAAGATTCAGATGTCAGCTTCCCAGGGCCAGCCACCAGCACCCCCTCGCCCCAGACTGAGCACAAGATCCTTCCCTCAGATGGGGGTTCCCAAACCTGGAGTCGTGGTAAATCCGGGCTCCTGACATTCTGCCGTTGGCCCATGCCTTGCCTCTAGCTGGCACCAGTGCAGGGACGTGGGTACTTTCAAACACAGCAAGTAGGAATGTTATCGGTGCCACCCCTCTAGAGGCAGGGCAGCCCACAAGACCAAAATGTTCATACCCTTTGACCCAGGAATTGTATTTCTAGAAGTTTGTCAAACAATCAGATATGTGGACAAAAATAAGATACTTATGGAAGCATTCTTTCTGAAGGAAATTTTAGAAGGTTTTTAAAGATCCATCAATCGGAGTTTGATTATAATTCTATTTTGTACAGCATAGCTGTGTGACAGAATAATGCAGCCATGAGAGACATGTTAATGAGGGATCGTGGTAGGAAAAATAGTTATGATATGCTTGGTAGAAAAATGATATCAACCATGTGCCCTTAATTTTGTGGTTTTTAAAAAAGAGCATCTGTGTATTTGAGTGACAAAAGGATTCAACACATTAGAGTGGTTTATCAGGATTGGAGATAGGACAGGTACTTTGGATTTTCTTTTTACTTCCCTGTATTTAAACACAAATTTGTCAATGTTTATTTTTATTTTTGAGAGAGAGACAGAGCGTGAATGGGGGAAGGACAGAGAGAACACCAGGCTCCAAGCTGTCAGCACAGAGCTGACACAGGGCTTGAACCCACGAACCATGAGATCAGGACCTAAGTCAAAGTGGGACGCTTAACCGACTGAGCCATCCAGGCGCCTCTCCTGTATTTTTTAAAAAATGTTTATTTATTTTTGAAAGAGAGAGAAAGAGAGAGTGGGGGAGAGGCAGAGAGAGAGAGAGAGAGAGAGAGAGAGAGAATTCTAAGCAGTCTCTGCACTGTTAGCACAGAGCCCGATGTGGGGCTAAAACTCACAAACTGCGAGATCAAGAGTGGGACGCTTAACCAACTGAGCCACCTAGGTGCCCCTTTTCCTGTATTTTTTAAATGCTCTATGATTATTTATTACTTGTCTAATCAGAAAAGAAGTGATGTTTTCTGAGCCAAATGCCCTTGCTTTCCATCCCTTTCAGTGCCTCTACCCCTACCAAGTTCCTTGCAATGCTGGGTAGGTGCCTCAGGGTATAGGGAAACTATACCACCCACCCCACCCTCCAGGCCACCAGCTCCAGGGGAGGGGGCAGCCCTCATGGAAGCCAGTCCTTCTTCAGAGCATCCCAGCTTTGTTGATAGTACCACAGGTCAGCTGCCTGGCCGTACAGCTGATCCCCCACCCCCACTGCGGCCGGCACAGGGCTATTGCTTGCCTGACTCCCCAGCAACGCAGCTGAGCCTTGCTGCCTGGAAGGACGTTTCCATTCAGGCCAGCTGCATTGTCCCTTTTCTGCCCTAACCGAAGGATGTGGACTTTACCCCAACGAAAACTGGACACCCCTCTTTATCTGAGAGCGGCAGGGGTTGGATGAGGAGAATGGGTCCAGGAGGAGAGCAGGGTACAGATAAGGGGACCTGTTGTGTCTGGCTGGAGAAGTAAGGGCATGAGAGAGAAAGTTTCCCCCTCCCTTCCTGGGGACTCACAGTCTAAATGCCAATTGCCAAGAGTCTGAGGTCAGGTGTGCAGAGACCCTCCGGTCCTTCAGGCCCAGAGTCTCATCGGGCATGACACACGCAGTCCTTCCCCTGTCTCCTGGCAGTTTCCTCTGACCTGAGTTGTACCCTGCAGCTGGTGAAGACACACAACCTGTTGACCACCAGGAACTACATCATTGGATACCACCCCCATGGCATCATGGGCCTGGGTGCCTTCTGTAACTTCAGCACAGAGGCCACAGAAGTGAGCAAGAAGTTCCCCGGCATAAGGCCCTACCTGGCCACGCTGGCCGGCAACTTCCGGATGCCGGTGCTGAGGGAATACCTGATGTCTGGAGGTGAGAATCTGCCTGCCCCTGCTGCACTCTTGTCCAGGCCTGAGCCTTTCCACTGAGCAAGGTGATAGAGAGGTCAGGAAGCCCATATACCTTGCCCCAGCGGCTGGTCCCGTGCTCAGAGGTGCAGTCGGCCATAGGCATGGTGGGTCAGGCCTGAGCAGGGTCATTCGTGCATCCTTCAGGATTCGGCTTCAATAACATCTTCCCTACGATGCTTGCTCTGACTCCTTTTCTGGGCAACCCAGCCCCTGTGCTGCCCTTTGCACAGCCTAATCACTTTCTGTGGATCTGTCCTTATCCACCGGCCTGCGGCCCCTGCCACCCTGATTCGCTGGGATCCCCAGCACCTAGCAATAGCCTGGCAGTGTTAGGACCTCGGGGAATGTTTGCCAAATGAACAAGTTCTCTAAACAACCTGGTATCATTATCTCCATTTTACACATAAGTAAGCCAAGGCTCAGAAAAAGAAATAGCTTACGCAGGGCCATACAGCTTCTAGTGGCTGGGTTAGGTCTGGAGCCTAAGGCCAGGGCTCTTTCCGTTTATGTTTGGCTGTATGAAGGGGGTAGGGAGTGCATTTATGGGCAGCCCTGACTCTATGTCCTTCTCCCTGCCAGGCATTTGCCCTGTGAACAGGGACACCATAGACTACTTGCTTTCAAAGAATGGGAGTGGCAATGCCATCATCATCGTAGTGGGGGGTGCAGCCGAGTCCCTGAGCTCCATGCCTGGCAAGAACGCAGTCACTCTGCGCAATCGCAAGGGCTTTGTAAAACTGGCCCTACGCCACGGGTAAGTGCCTCCTGCACACACATGCACACGCGTGCACACCAGCATGCACATGCATGCACAGCCCTCCAAAGCTTTGTTTGGCCCAAACAAAGCAACTCCTTGCTCCTAGAAGCAAGGCCCAAACCCCAGGAAGGCATAGATGGGAATTTGCCATCCTGTGGGAGAGGAGAGGTTGGATGCCAGAGCTTCAGACCAAGTTTGCCCAAGTGTAGCCTGAGTGTCTGAGTGGGGCAGAGATGCAGCCTGTGTTTCCTGGGCTCCTGCAGGTGGGCTACAGGCCAAGCTCATGTGCAAGGATGTGCCCTGGGGCCAAATAAGTCATGCTGCTGGGAGATCAGAGGCCAGCAGTTAGGGTGTGACTGACTCTGGCTTCTCCCTTCCAGAGCTGACCTGGTTCCCACCTACTCCTTCGGGGAGAATGAAGTATACAAGCAGGTGATCTTTGAAGAGGGCTCCTGGGGCCGATGGGTCCAGAAGAAGTTCCAGAAGTACATTGGCTTTGCCCCGTGCATCTTCCATGGCCGAGGCCTCTTCTCCTCTGACACCTGGGGGCTGGTGCCCTACTCCAAGCCCATCACTACCATTGGTGAGCTCCCCTGCCTGCGGCCCCTGAACTCGAGGTGCCCCACTGCTAGTTTGTGGTAGAGTTAAGATTCACATGCAGGCCCTCTGGCTCTGATGTCCATGCTCTAAACCATGCAGCTGTGGACATGTTTGGGTGCTGATGGAAACGGCCAGTGGGGGTGGAGATAGTTCCATCACTGTGAGCCAAGCAGCGCCAGATGAGAAAACAAGACTTAACGGTCCGTGTTTGCAGGGCCCAGGAGTCTGTCAGGGAAGATCAGGAAGACCAGTCTGTCAAGCAAAGACCAGGAGGGGGTGTGAGGGGAACGTACAGGGTGCTCTGGGGGGTTGCAGTGGACCTCCAAGAAGCGGTGACTCTTCCACTTCTAACTGAATAGGAATTATCTAGCAAAAGACAGGAAGAAGAGAGGTGTTTTTTGTTTTTTGTTTTTTGTTTTTTTGTCAGAAACATTAGCTTAAGTGAAGTTCCCGCAGCAAGATTGTATAGATTTTTGAGGAACAGAAAGAAAAACATCAACATGACTGGAGCATAGTCCTCTGAGAAGTATAGCAAAAACTGGCAGCACTTGTCCCTCAGCTGTGTTGTTCTGGATGTGTGTGTGTGTGTGTGTGTGTGTGTGTGTGTGTGTGTGTCTCACAAGCCAGAGATCACACAAAAGTGTGTAGGCCGCAAGCCATGGACTTTAGGGACCAAAGCTCACATAGATATTTTGAGTTATCAGGGTCAGGTGTTTTGCTTTGTATTTGTACAAAGACTAACTGCCTGCATCTTGTGTGACAGGACCCAGACTCACTCTTGACTCTTGTTACGTGCAAATCCTATACCCGGTCTGACCACTCTGATCAGCAGGGACATATCCATGCACACGTGTGGCTGGAGAGGGACAGGCTCCTGTGGGCAGTGTGAACTAGTTTGCTCTTCACCTTAAGAATGGAAAGCTACTTGAGGGCTTTGGGGAGGAGAGGTTCAGAGTTGCATTTTAAAGTGATTCTTGGGCTGCTGGATAGAAAATGGGTTAGAAGGGTCAAAAATGGAAGCCACAAGACCAATGCGGGATGCCCCTGTGGTAGCCACTAGGGACGAGGGGAATGGCAGTGGTGATGAGAGAAGGGCATGCACTTGGGAGAAATTTCCGAAATGTCTTTGCCAGGACTTTGGGATGAGTTGAAAACGGAGATGCAGAAAATAAAGCAATGAATGGATGTATGAATGTTGGGCTCCTCCTCCCTCAGCACACTTTTCAAAGCATGTCATGTGATTTCAAAATCCTAATCAAAGTCCTATGAGGAAGGAGCCCCATGTGACAGGTGAGGGAACTGAGGCTCAGAGAGGCAAAGTGACTTGCCTGGAGCAGACCAAGAGCAAAGCCATTACTTGGTCCCATAACTCTTACATGGGACCTTCCAACTGAGTGCCTTCGGAGCAGCCAGTGTTGATCCCACCTGCTGCTTAGTGACTGTGTGGCCTGAGGCAGGTCCCTTCCCATGCCCTGGAGCCTCCCATCTTCTCCCCTGTAACAGGGACAACCTGAGGTGGAGCGCGTTTGGCACAGTTCCTGGCACATGGTTGGCACGTAGAGCAGGGTCACTGCTATCAACATCATGGTAGACTCTCAGGGGGGCCCGAGTGGGTTGACTAACCAGAGGCCTCTGCCCCATCCCTGCAGTGGGTGAGCCCATCACCATCCCCAAGCTGGAGCACCCAACCCAGCAGGACATAGACCTGTACCACAGCATGTACATGGAGGCCCTGGTGAAGCTCTTCGACAAACACAAGACCAAGTTCGGCCTCCCGGAGACTGAGGTTCTGGAGGTGAACTGAGCCCGCCCTCAGGGGCCAGCTCCTAGGAGGAACCAGCTACAAATCGTTTTCTACCAAGTTCTCGAATGCTTTTTTGTTCTGTAAATTTGGAAGCGTCATGGGTGTCTGTGGGTTATTTAAAAGAAATTATAATAATTTTGTTAAACCATTACAAATGTTAGGTCTTTTTTAATAAGGAAAAAGTGAATATTTCCAACTCTTTTAGTTCCAATTTGTCCTGTTCTAGGTGGTGGCTGACGCATTTGGGCCTTTATGGTTTCTCAAGCAATCCTTCTTCTTCCTTCCCCAAAATTACAGACAAAACTCAGTCCTGGTTAACTGGGAAAGAAGGACAGCCACTGGCGACTCAGACCGGGGTTAGGTTATCTTCTTTTCACTTGCAGGATGAGGGGCAGGAGCCACTTCTAATACAAACACCTCTATTCTAAAATACCTACCCCACACTTAACTGCAGGCCTGGCCCCTCATACCAACGGGAAGACCTGGAGGGCACAGATGTCCCCAACTTGAAGAGTGCAGTAATGAGCATCTGGAATGCTCCAGCTCCAGTCCAGTTAGTCTTTTAAATCTGAGGCCTCCAGGGTAAGAACCAGGGTGGCGATCAGCCTGTGCTAGGGACAGCGCTGTCCCAGATGCACTGCCTCCAGGATTAGTCAGCCACCATGTTGTATAGTTGGAGTGACTAGTCTTCCACAGGGTGCTGACAACATGTGCCCGGGACAGACCTGGACTTGGCCTGATTCACATGTTTCCCAGTGGCCTCGGTTTGTTTAGCCCATAACCCAAGTATGAGTGTGAGGAAAGGGTCCCTCATCCTGTTCACAGAGGGGCCTGGCCTTCTGAGCATGACATTGGTCTTAAGACAGGAGGCCCCCGAACCCAAGCCTCACATATTTGTGCCTTTCTGAGAGGGGAGGAACCGGGGAAGAAACCCAGCCCCTCTGTGTGTTCTGTTTTCTCTTGATGAGATGATTGTCCCATGTCACACTTTTGTAAATTCCAAAACGAATAAACGAAAACGAGAGTTCTCTGTGAGTTATTGCTGGGACTTCACCTGCGTCTTGCCCCTGACACTTGGGGAGGCTGTGGCCCCATCTGGGCTCCCTGCCAAGCCTTCCCCCTTGCTCTTTTGGTCTACGTGGTCTACACGCCATACGGTAGTATTGGTTATCTTTTCCTGCGTAACAAATGACTCCACAACACAGTGGCTTCACACAACACTGGGTCCACCACACAATCTGGGAGTCAGTAGCCGAGGTATAGCTTAGCAGAACCCTCTCCCTCAGGGCCTCTCGCAAGGCTACAGTCAAGATAATCAGACGGGCGGCAGTCGTCCTCATGCTTGACCAGGGGAGGACCCACTTCCAAGTTCATTCACGCAGCTGCTGGCAGTGTTCACTTCCTCACTGGCTATTGCCCAGAGGCCACTCTTGCTTGCTTGCCACACGGGCCTTTCCATGGAGTAGTTCATGGAACACAACATGGCAGCTGGCTTCATCAGAGAGAGTAAGCAGAAAGAGTCAGAGAGAGAGTGTGCAAGGTGGAAGTCACATTCTCTTATAACTTCATCTCGGATGTGATATCCTGTCACTTTTGCCATATTCTCCCCATTAGATCCAGCTCACACTCAAGAGGATGATACACTGAATGAATGCCTAGAGGCAAGGGTCCTTGGAGCCCCCTCACAGCTGTCTACTGTGTGTGGCAGAGGGTTACTGTCCACTTTTAAGGTCCTGAGATGGCAGAACTAGAAGGGTCCTCCGTGGATCACTCAAGCCATGTTCCTTGCCTCTGGCCTCAGTTATACCACAAAGAGGGAGAGCTAGCCTGCTGTTGCTTTAATGATTTCATGCCACACCCTGGTCCCCCAAGATGCCACCTCTCTCTGTTCTAATTCCATTTGATTCAATGAGTACTACGCAGCTGGGAACCCCTCTTAGGTGAGACCAAATGACCTCATTCCAACTTTCCCACCGCCTAAGTTTCTTTGCCATTCATTCATCCACTTCAAGGACTGCTCCTCTGTGCATACAACATGGCATGCCTGGTTGAACTGGGACCTCAATGTCAACCTGGGATTTGAAGGGTGACTAGAAGTTGGCCAGGAAGGAAATGCAGGGAAGAGCAGCAAACAAAGACAGGGGAAACAGCACTGCTGAGTTGAAGGAGGATGTGGTGGTAGATGGGTCTGCAATGGGGCTTGGTTTGGAAAGGCAGGAGAGTTGATGTCTCCACAGTGAGCGGGAGGCCAGGCGGCAACAGGAGATACCCTCAAGGGGCAACAGAGGCTGAATTCTGTAGCACTAGGCAGGCCTTAGGCCCCCAGAGTTCAGGTCAGAGGATTTCCTTGAGGATGGAGGAAAGGCCTGCTTTCTGATGACAGTTTCAGCCCCACCCCAGCCCCAGTCTGAGATTAGCCATGACCTTTAGCCTCTGGCCCCAGGCTAAGCCTGGCCCTAACCTAGGCCACCCCACAAAGATAGGCCATTACTCTCAGCACTAATTTTTTAAAGATTCAACACCTATTGGGCATGAAAGAACTCCTTCATCTTTGCTTATGAACAGTGACAATAAGCAGGCCCCAAATACATCTAGCAGCAGCCTGTGCAGCAGCCTGTGCAGAGCAATGGGGCCGGCGTGGGGGGGGGGCGGTTACTCTAGGTAAATGCTGTGAACATTGCCTCTGGCTGGGAGTTGTTACCTTGAGAGAGGGAACATGATCCTCCTTTTCCAAAACACCCTCTGCTTTTGGACTGCGGGGTTAGGGCTGTAGTCTCAGTCGGAAGGTTGTCAATTCCATGATTCTGCTTGTGGTTCACAGACAAGGCCACTAGGGGGCACTGAGGATAGCTCTGAGGCAAATGCCACACAGCTTCCCCTTTTCACATTTTGGCATTTAAGTACTCCTACTCTGGGCTAGAAGCAAGGGATAGTAAAATCATGGACTCACAAATACTCAGAGCTAGACAGGAACTCTTCTTTTTCCAGGGTTTTAAGGTAGAAATGTAAGAGCTCTTTTTTCTTTTTTTTTTTTTTATTTTTTTTTTTTTATGTTTATTTATTTTTTGGACAGGGAGAGACAGAGCATGAACGGGGGAGGGGCAGAGAGAGAGGGAGACACAGAATCGGAAACAGGCTCCAGGCTCTGAGCCCTCAGCCCAGAGCCCGACGCGGGGCTCGAACTCACGGACCGCGAGATCGTGACCTGGCTGAAGTCGGACGCTTAACCGACTGCGCCACCCAGGCGCCCCTCTTTTTTCTTTTTTAATATGTTTACATCTATAAGACTTTCCCTAAAACTGCCTTAGCTGCATCCCATAAATTTTGGTATCTTGGGTTCTTGTTTCATTTATTCCAAAGTTCTTCCTAATTTATCTTCTGATTTCTTCGTTGACTCTTTGGTCACTGAAGAGGATGTTGCTTAGTTTACACATATTTGCTATTTTCCCCAATTTCCTTTTGTCACTTATTTCAAATTTTATGTCATAGAACAAACTTTGTATGATTTCAATCTCTTTCAATTTACTGAGGCTCCTCTTATGACCAAATAGATGATCTTTCCTAGAGAATGTTCCATGTGCATTTGAGAAAAATGTGTATTCTACTCCCACTGGGATCAGTATTATAGTGGTAGTATTATAGTGGTAGTATTTTCCAGATGTCTGTTAGATCCACTTGGTTTATAGTGTTGTTCAAGTCATCTAGTTCCTTGTTGGTTTTGTTGATGGTCTGCCTAAGCATCCTATCCCTTATTGAAAATGGGGTATTGAACTACCCAAAGCAGTCTACACATTCAATGCAATCCCAATCAAAATTGCACCAGCATGTTTCTCAAAGCTAGCACAAACAATCCTAAAATTTGTATGGAACCACACAAGACCCCGAATAGCCAAAGTAATACTGAAGAAGAAAACCAAAGCAGGAGGCATCACAATCCCAGGCTTTAGCCTCTACTACAAAGCTGTAATCATCAAGACAGTATGGTATTGGCACAAAAACAGACACATAGATCAATGGAATAGAATAGAGAACCCAGAATTGGACCCACAAATGTATGGCCAACTAATCTTTGACAAAGCAGGAAAGAGTATCCAATGGAAAAAAGACAGTCTCTAACAAATGGTCCTGGGAGACCTGCAGAAGAATGAAACTAGACCACTTTCTTACACCATTCACAAAAATAAACTCAAAATGGATGAAAGACCTGGATGTGAGACAAGAAACCATCAAAACCCTAGAGGAGAAAGCAGGAAACAACCTCTTTGACCTCAGCCGCAGCTATTTCTTACTCAATACATCTCCAAAGGCAAGGGAATTAAAAGCAAAAATGAACTATTGGGACCTCATCAAAATAAAAACATTCTGTACTTCAAAGGATACAATCAACAAAACTAAAAGGCAACTGACGAAATGGGAAAAGATATTTGCAAAAGACATATCGGATAAAGGGCTAGTATCCAAAATCTCTAAAGAACTTACCAAACTCCACATCCAAAAAACCAAATAATCCAGCGAAGAAATGGGCAGAAGATATGAATAGACACTTTTGCAAAGAAGACATCCAGATGGCCAACTGACACATGAAACGATGCTCAATTCATCATCAGGGAAATACAAATCAAAGCCATTTTAGCCACACAGGTCAGAGTGGCTAAAATGAACAAATCAGGAGACTATAGATACTGGTGAGGATGTGGAGAAACGGGTACCCTCTTGTACTGTAGTTGGGAATGCAAACTGGTGCGGCTGCTCTGGAAAACAGTGTGGAGGTTCCTCAAAAAATTAAAAATAGATCTACCCTATGACCCAGCAATAGCACTGTGAGGAATTTACCCAAGGGATACAGGCATGCTGATGCATAGGGGCACTTGTACCCCAATGTTTATAGCAGCACTTTCAACAATAGCCAAATTATGGAAAGAGCCTAAATGTCCATCAACTGATGAATGGATAAAGAAATTGTGGTTTATATAAACAATGGAATACTACTTGGCAACAAGAAAGAATGAAATCTGGCCATTTACAGCAACGTGGATGGAACTGGAGGGTATTATGCTAAGTGAAATAAATCAGTCAGAGAAAGACAGGTACTCATATGTGGATCTTGAGAAACTTAACAGAGAAGATCATGGGGGAGGGGAGGGAGAAAAAAAGTTACAAACAGAGAGGGAGAGAGGCAAACCATAAGAGACTCTTAATTACAGAGAACAAACTGAGGGTTTATGGGGGGCAGGGGAGAGGGGAAAGTGGGTGATGGGCATTGAGAAGGGCACTCGTTGGGCTGAGCACTGGCTGTTGTATGGAAGCCAATTTGACAATAAACTATATTTAAAAATAAATAAATAAAATGTCCTTAAAGTGCTCAAAAAAAAAAAAAAAAAAAAGAAAAGAAAATGGGGGTATTGAAGCCTCCAACTATTGTTACATTGTTTATTTTTCCCTTCAATTCTGTACCTTTTGTTTCGTATATTTTGGGACCCTGCTGCTATGTACATGTATGTTCATAATTGTTACATTTTCCGGATGGAGTCACCCTTTTATCATTATAAAATTCCCTTTGTCTCTAGTAACAATTTTTGTCTTTTTTTTTTAATAATGCTTATTTATTTTTGAGAGAGAGAGAGAGAGAGACAGAATGCAAACGGGAGGGGGCAGAGAGAGAGGGAGACACAGAATCCAAAGCAGGCTCCAGGCTCTGAGCTGTCAGGTCAGAGCCCGATGTGGGTTCAAACCCACAAACCTTGAGATCATGACCTGAGCCGAAGTTGGATGCTTAACCAACTGAGCCACCCAGGCGCCCCGCAATTTTTGTCTTAAAATCTATTTTATGTAGCCTATAAAAGTATAGCCACCCCAGCTCTCTTTTAGTTACTACTTGTATGAAACGTCTTCTTCCATCCTTTTCCTTTCAACCTATTTGTGTTTTTGAATATAAAGTGTATCTTTAAAATTTTTTTTAATCTTTATGTATTTTTGAGGGAGAGACAGAGACAGAGTGTGAGCAGGGGAGGGGCAGAGAGAGAGGGAGACACTGGATCCAAAGCAGGCTCCAGGCTCTGAGCTGTCAGCACAGAGCCCGACATGGGGCTCGAACTCATGAACCGTGAGATCATGACCTGAGCTGAAGTCGGACGCTTAACTGGCTGAGCTACCCAGGCGCCCCTAAAATGTATCTTTTGAAGGCATAATAGTGTTGGATCTTTTTTCTTTTTATCCATACTTCTACTTTATGTCTTCCCATTGGAACATTAAGTCTATTTACATTTAATATAATCACTGATAAAGTAGAATTTACATGTGCCCTTTTGCTATTTTCTTGTGTCTTTTTTGTTCCTCCCTCCCTCCATTCCTGCCTTCTGTTCTGTTAAATGTTTTTTCATACACTGTTTTAATTCTCCTGCTGTTTCTTTTGCTCTATGTTTGTAAGTTATTTTCTTTTTTATTTTTTTTTAATTTTTTTTAAACGTTTATTCATTTTTGAGACAGAGAGAGACAGAGCATGAACGGGGGAGGGGCAGAGAGAGAGGGAGACACAGAATCGGAAGCAGGCTCCAGGCTCTGAGTCATCAGCCCAGAGCCCGACACGGGGCTCGAACTCACGGACCGTGAGATCGTGACCTGAGCTGAAGTTGGACGCTCAACCAACTGAGCCACCCAGGCGCCCCTGTAAGTTATTTTCTTAGCGGTTACTCGGGAGATTAAAATTAACATCTTAATTTAAAACAGTCTAGTTCAGATTAGTAACAATTTAATTTCTCAATCTTTTGGCGGGCTTGCCTGAGAGAAAAAAGGGACAGGACACACATAAGGATGGTGTGGTGGGTTGAATAGTGACCCACCACATGATATGCACCTAGTTAAACTCCATGGTCTGTGAAGGTGACTTTATTTGGAAAAGGGATCTTTGCAGAAATAAAGAGATAATCTTAGATTATGTAGGTGGGCCCTAAATCCAATGGCAAGTGTCCTAAGAGAAAGACGACACAGGGAAAAGGGGAGAAGGCCATGTGAAGGGGGCAGGAGGCTGGGCTTACGCAGCACAAGCCCAGGAACACCTGGAGCCACCAGAAGCTGGAAGACGAGAGGAAGGGTTTTCCCCTCGACTCTCCGAGGGAGCATAGCCTTCCCAACACCTTGATTTGGGGTTTCTGGCATGCAGAGCTGTGATAGAATGAATTTCTGTTTTAACTCAGCTGGTTTATGGCTTAACCTAATCCAAGTGGTGAATTTCAATATGTTTATGTCACCTACGGGAGGAGTTGGAAGGCAGAGTCAGGTCCTCTCATCAATAAAATAACCTTGAATTACATGGGTTTGAACTGCTCAGGTCCCCTGACACAGATTGTCTTCAGTAAATGCAACACAGTTGTGTAAAAGTATTTTCTCTGTTCATTTTCTTTTCTCTAGCTTACTTTATTATAAATGGACAGCATATAATACAACAGTATATACAGTGTATAAACAAAATGTGTTAATTGATTGTTTATGTTGTCGGTAAGGCTTCTTTCCGGTCAGGAGTAGACTCTCAGTAGTTAAGTGCTGGGGAAGTGAAAGGTATATTCAAATTTTCGATTGTGTGGGAGGCCATCATCCCTAAACCCCATGTTCAAGAGTCAACTGTATTTCCCTTTTCTTTATGTGAGGCGGGTTGCAATTTTGGAAGGCACTTTTTCCTGATACTTCTGAGAGGTGGAAGAAATTCCCTTTTATTGGTTTATAGGATCACTAGGAGAAAATAGGAATTCCCCCCACTACTTGGCCTCAACCATAATGTTTATAACGAATCTCTGCCCCATATGTATTCCAAACTTCTCTTTTCATAACCCTGTTTCCCTCCCTTGTAAACTATTTTTCAAGGTATTTTTCACCACTTCCTGCTTAAGGGAGTTTTGCTTTGCGTGTTTTCATCTAACATTGGTGTCATGCACGCACACGATTTTATCTCCTCCATTTTTTACATAACATTGAATTGCACCTACACACATTTAGAAAGCTCCTTTTCTCAGGGCTAAAATATCAAACACATTTTGAGATTTCTAATTACTTTTGATGAAAACTGATACAAAATATTTTCCCTCTAAACACAAAAGATATATTTTTAATTAAATGCCCGGGGTATAAAAATGTATTCTGAAAATAAATATGACTTCACTGTGTAAATAAAATTTGGGGCTTCTGGCTGGCTCAGTTGGTAGAGCATGTGACTCTTGATCCTTGGGGTCATGAGTTCAAGTTCCATGTTGGGCCAAGAGCTTAGTTAAAAAAAAAATAAAGAAAAAAAAAGCCGTAAGACCCTTTTGCTAGCAGCAATAAAATGCAGGATTGATAACACTGGAGTAAGACTGCTTCCAAAACCCAGTCTACATGGAGGGAGGATGCTGAAGGTTTCCACTTTCTAATCCGGGGGTGTTCCCCTGGCAACCAGCCCCCATCCTTAAGTTATCTGGGGCTTTCCAAATGTCACCTCATTAAAATAAACTCAAATACAGTTGAACGGGACGTGTTATGGAAACAAAAGACATTCATTTCACTCTCTGAAGCTTTCAGGAACTGAGAACAAAACTAAATATTATAACGAAAGATGCGCCGCTGGCTCTCGTATAGGAAATTACAAGAGTTTTAGGAGCTATGTGCCAGGAACAGTGAATAAAGAACCAAATATCTATTTCTTATTATAAATCACAGTATCATACTCCTTTTCTCTGTGAGAATTTCTCAGTCTCTCCTTGGCTATCACGACCTAGACAGTCTTGGAGATTATGATCCAGTATTCTGTAGAACACCATTTAGTGTTGTTATGTCTACTCTTTCCTTGTAACTGACGTAAGTCCAAGCCAGTCCATCTTTAGCAGAAATATCACAGAGGTAGTGATCGACCCTCCTCCCCCCATCCTAGCAGGCAATCATGATTCCAGTGTGTCCTATTGATTGATGCTCACTTTATCGCTTGATTAAGCTGGGAACCGTCGTATCACATTGTAAAGTTACTCTTTTCCATACTTTGAAAATGTCTCCCCCCTCGCCTTTTTATATCAGTAAAGACTCATGGATCCCTATTTTATTCAGTGGGCTATATGCTATTCTATCATTTTCATCATGATGTTCAAGCTGCTCCAGATTTGGACAGTGGGAACCCCACCAAACTGGCTTCTGTGTTCTTTTGACATGTCTCCATCATTTTTGGGGGGAGGAGTACTTCCTTATTTTCTGGCACAACTACATGTCCTAGGGTCATCTTGTACTTTTTCTGGCCCAGTCCTGGAATCAGCCACTTCTTCAGAGAATCTTGATTCCAGTTAGTGGAGAATGGTATTCAGAAACCAAGATCTAGGGGTGCCTAGGTGGCTCAGTTGGTTGAGCATCTGACTTCAGCTCAGGTCACGATCTCAGAGTCCGTGGTTTTGAGCCCCACATTGGGCTCCTTACTGACAGTGGGGGTCTGCTTGTGATTCTTGCTCTCTCCTGTCTCCCCCGACCCCCAGGTAAGCTTTCTCTCTCTCAAAATAAGCAAATAAACTTAAAAAAAAAAAAAAAAGAAAGAAAGAAACCAAGATCTGAACAATTATGGTCTATCACCACAGGGTTCATCCAAGCTCCTTCTCTTCCTATATTTGTAACTCCTTTTTCTGATAGAAAACTGGCTCCCATTATCCTTAATATATCTATTTATTTTGATCAATCCTTCTGTATGTAACCAATCTTCCATTGCTACCATTCTGTCCTCCACCCCTGAACCCAATACTGACACTCTCATCAAGGCCAGCTTCACCAGATGTGACCTATGCAGTTGGTGCTTCGAAGGGCTCCATGCTTGATGAATTCTTGGAATTCTTTTTTTTTTTTTTTAATAGGTTGAAAGGAAAAGGATGGAAGAAGACGTTTCATACAAGTATGAAGGTATTATTGTCCCAGTTTTACAGAAGCCTAAAAAGCAGCTCTGGAAATGAGTGCCCAGATTCACAGGGGCACTTCACATGGTTACATGGTTACCTACGTCACAGGGTCCTGTGGGGATGGTCCATGGTAATGTATGTAAAGTACCAGGAAGACCTTAGTTTTCTCTAGCTCCCAGAGAACCTGTTAGGGAGGGAAATGAATTTACTTAAAATCCTGCAGCCAATTAGCTGCAGGCTCAGGTCACATTGAAAAAAGTTTGTTTTAAGTTTATTGATTTTGAGAGACAGAGTGGAGGAGGGGCAGAGAGAGAGGGAGAGAGAGGATCTCAGGCAGGCTCTGTGCCATCAGTGAAGAGCCCTATGTCAGCGCAGAGCCTGAGGCAGGGCTCGAACTCAGGAACCGTGAGATCATGACCTGAGCTGAAACCAAGAGTCGGATGCTTAACTGACTGAGCCACCCAGGCACCCCTATGATCACATTTTTTTTTTTGACCCCAGGCTTGGAGCTCTCAGACACCCCACTTTGCAGCCAGAATGCTCATTCTCAGGAACCCTGTGAGACCATGCCTGTCTTTGGCAGGGAACAAGGGCAATCGGGCATCCTTTGAGCTCTTCTGTCCCCGGGAACTTAGCCATATTCCTGTATTCTAATTGTCCTCTAACTCAACAAAGGAATGTCACAATTTACTGTTACTAAATTCACCACTCCCCCCACCCTTGCATCTGTTCTGGACACAACTGCCAGAATGACTTGTTTTTTCTTTTGTTTTCTTTTTTTGTTTTTTGTTTTAAGTAAACCTATACCCAACATGCGAGTAGAACTCACGCCCCTGAGATCAAGAGTCGCATGCTATACAGACTGAGCCAGCCAGATGCCCCCAGAGTGACATTTTTAAAACATAAATTAGATCATGTAACACCCCCCGCCCCCCATCCCCTGCTTACATAAACCCTCCCGTAGTTGTCCACACACCTCAAGGTCAGACTCCCCTGGGGCTACCACAGCTGGCAGGATCTGGACCCTGCCCAGATCTCCCAACTTCATTCTGTGCCATCACGGCTGGAACGAAAACTTCAGAAGCTCTAAGCACTGAAAGACGATGCGGCTGCTGCCGTATGAAATTACAAATAAAAGCAACACTAAACTGTAAATGACATTGAAGGAGGTCTTTGATTTTATTTTTGAAATATCAGTTTCTTCCAAAAACTGTTCTCCTCCCCCTCTTCCTCCTCCATGCCGGCTGCCTCTCCCGCCTACGCCTGCCTGGCCTTCTTACAGTTCCTTCAATGCTCCCTGTGCCTTCTTCAGACTGTTCCTCTTGCTCTCCCTAGCCCCTTTTGTCCAGTTAACCTCCTACTCACCCTTCAGACCTCACTATAAAAGACAGTTCCTAAGGAAAGCTTTCTCTGGGAGCTCCGACTAACTCAGCCCCGTGGGTTAGACGCGCTTCAATCTAATGTGTGTCCTCTTGGCCGGTGTGTGAATTCCCAAACGCATGTTCCCACATTGGCACATTTAACCTCCATGACAGTGTGAAAGCCACTGGGATTGAGGAAGGAGCACTGGTCCTTGGGGGCAAGAAGCCCAAGTCTTTGTCTCAGGTTTGCTACAAACTTTGGGTGAGCCTGGCCAAGCTCATTTCCTCCCTCTGGGGTTGTGTCCAATGGGAGAGGCGTGGAGGTTCTGTGTCATCTAACAACCATTCACTTACCTGGGCCTTCATCAACTCACTCATGGATTTTATTCATCCATTCAGCCATTTGCGCATTGAAGCTCATGGAGTTCATGAAGCTTGGGGAGTTCAGAAGGATATCAAAAGGAAGAGTTCATAGTACAGCAGGTGAGACAAACACAAACCATATGACTAGGTACATGGGTATAGGTACTAAAGAGAGGTCAGGGGTCGTAGTGGGGGTCCAGAGATGGTAGCCATTAGGTCACATCTATGAAGCCTTTTTCAAAAAAGTAACGTTGAAGAGTTTAGAAAGGAGGAGAAATGCTGCCCAGGCACCCGCCTTTGTTGGGTACAGGCTCTTTGGGGGAATGGTCTCTTCGCTTTACAATTCTCACCTGGCCTTTTGCAAGAGTCTTGATCTTCAAACCCAACTCCTTGAAAGCTGCATCTTCAGGGCTGCCTGAGGATCTTTCCAAATGACTTCCCGTTGCCTAAGGTTGAGGCCAAGTTCTTCAGCCCAGCAGTCAGGTTCTTCTTGTGTGGCCCCATCTTCCTTTTCCGGCCTCTTTGCCTGTTGCCCCCAGGCAGCCTTTGTTTCGGGCCCCTTAAAGTAGGCCAGTGTCAAGTCCTCCGCCTCAGTGCCTTTGCTCAGGCAAAGCTCATGCTTCTGCCCAGAAGACTTTATTTAGAAAGCCTTCTGGCACAACACACAGTAGTTAGCAACTTCTTTTGTACTTCCATGATACTTTATACATCATCTCAATGACTTCATCTACCACTTTGTATTGAAATTACCTATGACCTCCTTACAGTCAGGGATTCTAATTTGAATTATTTCTATAAATACAGTGGCCTGGCCGGGCACCTGGTACGGGTCTGAATGATGTGTAGCTAAGTGAGTAAGTAAATGGGAGAAAGAGGACTTGAAAGGAAGGGGATAGGTTTAATTTAATTAAATTTGAGACATCAAAAGACCAACCTGGCCTGTCTTCCTCTTATTTACCCAATGCATCATGCCCATGAGATATAGAGACTAAGGAAAGAGGAAGAAGAAGAGGTAAAATGGTTTGGGGTGTTTCAGTTTTTGGTCCTGCCAACAATGTTTGGTTTCGATATCCAACATGGTACTAGTTAGCTGTTAAAACACTAGTCATCCCTGAACCAAACAGAGCTAACCTCCTGTTGTTCATCTATCAAACTCCCAATCATTTTTTAAGACTTTTGTGAAGCCTGCATTTGACTTTGCCCACCAGCTCTTGTAGAGTCAGTCATTTCATTACCACTTGACCTTGATCTTTCTTCTATCACTGCATGTATGTTGTATTTGGCTACCTTAGAATCCATGTTCCTTAAACTTGGATACATGTTTCTCTAGGGGACATATAGCACTGTAGAAATATTATAGTAATTTAATTCTAAGTGATTAGAAACATATATATTTTTATTTATTTATTTTGAAAAAGCCAGCAGTGGATGGGCAGAGAGAGAGAGAGAGAGAGAGAGAGAGAGAGAGAGAGAGGGAGAGAGAGAATCCCAAGAAGGCTCCGTGCTATCAGGATAGAGCCCAATGCAGGGTTCGAACTCAGAACAGTGAGATCATGACCCGAGCTGAGATCAAGAGTTGAACACTTAACCAACTGAGCCACCCAGGTGCCCTAGAAATATTTTTATGTTTAAACAAATATAGTCATATTATGGAAAAGTATCTAAGATAATACAAGAATTTTTAGAATGAAATAGGACATATAAAAATGATAGCATTTATTGAACACTTACTACACCCAAGGCACTGTGGGAAAACATTTTACACTCATTACCTTGAACATTATGCAAGTATTTTAGGTATTTGTCCTGTCCCTGGGGTGAGCATTCCAGCTCTCTTGGTGTAAGTGGAAAGTCTGAGAAGGGTTGTTTACTTGAGGTATGTATTTCCAGTGCCCAGTGATCGGCCTGGTCCAGACTTGAATCTCATTAAAAGCTTGTGGAAACGGAGTGCCTGGGTGGCTCAGTTGGTTGGGTGTCTGACTTCGGCTCATTCAGAGTTCGAGCCCCACGTTGGGCTCTGTGCTGACAGCTCAGAGCCTGGAGACTGTTTTGGATTCTGTGTCTCCCTCTCTCTTTCTGCCTCTCCCCCAGTCGTGGTCTCTCTCTCTCTCTCTCAAAAATAAATAAATATTTAAAAAATTTTTTAAAAAAGCTTGTGGAAAGATTGGATCCTGCTCTCTCTGCTGGAATATCCTTTTCTCCCTTTCTGCCTGGCGAACTCCTATTGGTTCTTCAGTACCCAGTTTATTTTATTATTTTTTAAACAATTTTAAAAAATGTTTATATATTTATTTTTGAGAGCAAGCACGCACAAGCGGGGTAGGGACAGAGAGAGGGAGAGATATTCCCAAGCAGGCTCCACGCTGTCAGCACAGAGCCTGATGTGGTGCTCGATCCCACGAACCTCAAGATCATGACCCAAGCTGAAATCAAGAGTCGGACGCTTAACTGACTGAGCCACCCAGGTGCTCCCTTCAATACCCAGTTTAAATGTCACCTCTACTGTGACTGAAATCCAACTCTCTTCTCTGGCTTCCACAGCTCCTGAACTTCCCTCAGACTGAAAAACTGGTTTATCACTCTTTTTTTTGCTTATTGGACTTCCCTGTAAAGAGGGCAGCTTCCCTGGGGATGAGTCTGAGTCTGATTTCCCAGCACCAAGCAAAGGGTTTGCCACAGAGAAGCCCTCAATGAACATTTGTTGAATGAATCAAGTAATAAAGTTAGCTAATATTCAGAGCTGACCTTCAAAGGAGAAAGAAGGGATTCTGTGTTCTGTCTCTATAGGCCCATTTTTTTTTTTTTTTTGAGAGATAGAGAGAGAGACAGAGTGAGTAGGGGAGGGGCAGAGGGAGAGAGGGAGACGTAGAGGCAGAAGCAGGCTCCAGGCTCTGAGCTGTCAGTACAGAGCCTGACATGGGGCTTGAACTCATGAACCACAAGATCATGACCTGAGCTGAAAGTCAGACGCTTAACCGACTGAGCCACCCCGGGGCCCCTCTATAGGCCCGTTTTCTTAACTTGTGTAGTGGGTTGGATGATGCTCCCTCCCTCTCCCCCGAAAATGAGTCCATTCTCTAAAGCTGGAACCTGTGAATGTTATCTTACTTGGAAAAAAGGTCTCTTGTAATTAAGGATCTCAAAACGAGACCTGGATTATCTGCGCGGGCCCTAAATCCTAAGACAAGCGTCCTTATAAGAAAGAGAAAAGAATATGCAGGAAGAAGAAAAGACCATGAGAAGATGGAGGCAGAGGTTGGAATTATGCAGCCCCGAGCCAAGGAGCATCTGGAGCCACCCGAAGATGAAAGGGTCAAGAAAAGATTCTCCCTTAGAGCCTTCTAAGAGAGGCCCAGCTGACACCTTCATTTTGGGCTACTGGTCTCTAGAACTGTGAAAGAATACACTTCTGTTGCTATTGTTGTAAGCTACTTAGTTTGTGGTAATTTGATACAGAAGCCTAAGGAAACTAACACAGCTTGGAAACAGAAGTGTTTTCTGTGAAATTCCAACAGATCTTGGCATGCCAGGAGTCGAACCAGATGAGATTTGGGATTTCCTAACTAATCCCTTTTCCACAAACACCTGACCACACCACCCATGAGGAACCACTCGATGCTTCAGAATAGGAGACAGTGCAACATCCATGTTAGCCAGCTCTGGGGTCAGAACCAAAGAGTGTTCAGGCTTCTGAACACCCAGGAAAGATAGCATGCTTCCCTTTTATTAAATTAGTTTTAGTGCAATTATTGTACGCGAGCACTTCTCTGGCATTTTGCGTATGTTGATTTACTTAATCTCTACAGCAATCTTATTATTTTACAGATGGGAAAACTAAAGTGGAGAGCGAGGAACTGGCTTGCCCAGGAACACATAGCTAGAGAGTGGCAGAGCCAAGATCGCAAAAGTGCCTGATTCCTGTTGTGTCTGATTCTAAAACACTGTGTTCTTTCAGCTATGTCAGTCCAGGTGGTGGAGAAATTCATAGTCTTGGGGGGGGGGGGGGGAAGGCAGATTGATAGCCTGCAGAATGACTCAATGCTATTTATTATAGAAGCAATCGCTATAGATGCTATCATTATGCTCAAGGAAGTCTTCATGGAAGAGGCTGCATTTGAACTGGTTTTTCACTAAAAAACAAACATATACCGGGGCACCTGGGTGGCTCAGTCGATTAAGGGTCTGACTTTGGCTCAGGTCACGATCTCACCGTTGGCGAGTTCAAGCTCCCTAGGCTCTGGGCTGACAGGGCGGAGACTGCTTCCGATTGTGCGTCTCCCTCACTCTCTGCCCCTCCCTCGCTCATGCTCTCGCGCTCTCTCTCTCTCTCTCTCAAAAATAAATACACATAAAAAATGAAAACAAATATACACTGATTATCCATCAGGCACCGGAAATCCAGAGATGAATTACAAGGTCCTTTGGCTCGAGGAATTCAATGCGTGTGTGTGTGTGTTACGCACTTATTAGAAGACAATGCAATAGAATAGTAAGAAATATGGTAGAGGCAAGATTCCTAACTCAGGGTCCCCGAGTAGATAAGGGAAGCCCTTTGGAAGAAGGGACTCCACCAGCGGAGGAGATTTGATGGGCAAGTAGGCACTAGAAGGCGAAAAGTGGCACAGGCTTTCTAGGGATAGCATAAGCAACACACTGGTAGAGGTGAAACAGCGTTTTCTGGCTGCCTGGCACACACTGTGTAGCTCAGCGTACTAGTTAGTGGAGTGCGAACAGGGGAGTGGACTTGTGGGTTGGAGTTGCTCACGGAAGAGCAGGGACTGCCCGACAGGTTTCTGGTCTCAGCGCATCCTGCGTGGTGACTTGTCGAACCATAAAATATTCTTTCTCAATGCTCGCACGGTCCTGCGAACCCCTCAGGAAAAAAGGCTGCTCAGAGAAGTTGCAACAGTAGCCCAGCCTTCGCGACCCAGCTGGCGCCAAACGGGTCCCCGCCGTCCAAGGGGAGGCCGGTTACCAGGGCAACTAGGTTCGGGCGGAAGTGGCTCAGAGGACTGACTCTCACTTATCAGGTGACTCTCCTGCCTCCTGCACGTGACAACAGAGCCCAGGCGCTCGCTCTACCTAGTCAGATCCCGCCCCTCTTTCCCCGTACTGACAACTGACACCAGCCTAGAGCAATGGCCCTTGCGGATCTACCAGGAGACCCCGCCCCACGGTAGTGAAAGAACCAATTAGACTGGGGAAAAAAGAAGCAACGCCCCGGGTTTCACCCCAGCTTGACAGACGCAATTTAGGCCATCCCCGGGTCCCTCCGCCCAGAGCCCATTCAGGCCGTCGATGGACAGCCCTTCTACCCAATAGCACATCCCTTGGCCGTCGTTGGGTCCCGCCCCCGTGGCAGCACAACCAATGAGCAAGCCAGGTCTCGGCGGGGTGGTGGGGGTTGCACTGCGGTAATATGGCTCTTCCTTAGCCCGCGGCCGCGGCGGCCGGAGGTGGGGTAGAGCCGTCCTGCCTCTCGGGTGGCGGGTTTCGGGGCTGCAGGGGCTCGGCGGGTCGTGGCTACGCTGTGGTGGCGGATGCCGGAGGAGCGCGGGCCCCGCCGCTCGGCGGCCCCTGGGTCAAGATGAGCGCCTCCGCGTCGGTCGGGGGCCCGGTCCCCCCGCCGCCCCCGGGCCCGGCCGCCGCGTTGCCACCCGGTTCTGCCGCGCGGGCCCTGCATGTGGAGCTGCCCTCTCAGCAGGTAAGCCCGCGGGCTCGCGGTGCTCGGTAGGGGGTGGGGTGGCAGGAGGCCGGGGAGGAGAGCCCGTGGGCGGCGGGCGGACCCTGTGCCAGCCGGGGGACCCGGGCGAGTGCCGGGGAGAACTCGGGGGACCGAGGACTTCAGGATTGTGAGGCGAGGGAGCCAGCGACGTCCGATGCTCTGGGAGATCCCCGAGTCCCCCGGAGGGATCCCGTTACTGGAGACCGGCTGCAAAGAGACGGGAAGAGACCCAGTGGAACTCCCTGGGGGCCCCGGCCTGAGCCCGCCTCTCCCCAGCTGGGGTGCTGGGGATTCCCTTGCGCGGACCCTCCTCCTCATTCCTCCTGGGAAGGGACCCGGGGAAGCCCGGGAGTCACCTGAGAGATGGGGAAAGCGCTTTTCCTTTCTCTACCCACTTGCGGAGAAACCAGTTGGTACTCTTTCCTACGGGAGAAGTTGAGGAATCTTTATGGTTTCTACCGTTTACTTTTCATCTCCTTGTTATGAAGTACTCCCCTCGGCTTCCCAAGAGAAATCCTTTGGGGCTTTGGGGTTTCCTTCCTGATTCTCAGACCCCCAAGGATCGCGTTTTAGCAATTTAGGGGCACCTTCCTCCTTCATTCCCTCAAAGGACTCCCCGTGGAAGGAGGATCTGATGTATATGTTTGTGTCTTACCCCATCCTTTAGCGGGGGTTTTGAGGGCTTCTCGGGTCCACATTGTAAGCGGATAATGAAGAGAGAGGACTGAGCTTGGGGGATCCAACACAATTCTCGGTGTCAGCCGTATGTCTGTATGGTACTTCTTCCCTCCACCTCTCCCTTGCCAGGAAAGGACCTTTCACCCTCTCTCGTATCCCTGTTTCCTTGAAGAGGACCCAAGGAAAAACTGTCAGTTCCTGAGACTTACCCACGCAGGATTTGTGTCAAGGGCTCAATGGCCAGTAATTCATTTCATCCTGACAGTTCTATGAGATAGCTATTTTTTATGATTTCCCGTTTTGTAGTTCAGCAAACTGAGTCTCAAAGATGGAAAATCCCACGTCCAAGGCCTTGAAGTCAGGAAGTGCTGAGGCTGGGTTTCACAGTCCAGCGTTGGGACCCTGTAGCCCGGGCACATGGCTGTGTGCTTGAGACTTGAGAACCTTCGCACAGGATGGAGCACGGTCCTTCACCCTGCATTCAACTACCCCTGCCCTAGTACTTAGGAAAGATTCTTAAAGAAGAAAGCAGAGTTTGGGGCAGGGGGTGGAGGGGATATGAGATGGGTTTGAAAGCAGGAAAAGTAGAGGGGGTGCTAAAGTGGAGAGCTGCACTGGAGGTCTTAGCTGCACTGGCCACTGAGCTGAATTGTGTGCAGAGGCAGGACTTTTTATGTGGGAGAAGAGCATTTAAAAGCTGGGGTTAGCATGTGCCCTAGTTTTGTGGTGCTGTTGGGAAGCGAGTTGGTGGAGAATGTTAGGAGTTTGAGGGTAGTGAGGTTTGGATTGTATTTATGAGGTCCTGGGAAAGATTAGAAGTCTGGCAGGGGGAAGACTAGCCTTAGGAATGAGCATTAAATGTGAATTTTCAGGTGTGTGGGGAGGTGGATTGTGAGGATGGGTACTGAGAGAGGCGATGGTGGGCACTGTTGGGAGCAGCCTGGAGAAATCCGAAGTATTGAGGGCCAAGAGGGATTTAGCTTGGGGGAGCTTTGGGAAAATGTGGGATTAGAAAAGAGGAAGCATCATTTGTTGCATAGAGCATGTTCTCTGATAACAGTTCACAGTTTAAAATGGGGGAAATAGCTAAACTGTCCGTGGAATAAATTTAACTGCTTTTGTAAGCCTTTGTCAAATTTTTGGATTTGTGCCGAGGGATACATAGTGGCTTAAGTGTTTAGCTGAATGCCATATGAGCTCTGAGTATGGTATTTACAGCTTTCTGGGGGTGTCATCCTTCTTGAATTCTTGGAAGGTAGCCTATATAACAAAAATACTTTTGCAGTTGACGTTTTTTTTAGTTTTATGGTCAAAGTGCCTATATAATGAAAATACTTTTACTTTTGCAACTGACGTTCATTTAGCTTTGGGGGTCAAAGTGTTCAGGTTTTTAGGGTGTGAGTAACATTTAAAAAAACATTTTTGTATAAGTGTTATCTGTATAAACTGCACTGATTATTTAGCACACAGCTTGATGAATTGTTGCAAAGTGAACACAGTTATATAACCATCACCCAAATTAAGAAATACAAAATTATTAGCATTCCAGAAGTCCTCTTTATGTTCTCTCCCATCTCTACCTTTTCTTTCTCTCCAAAGGAACTACTAGTCTAATTTCTAACAAGAGATCGGTTTTTGCCTGCTCTTGAATGGTGTATAAACGCAAACGGTGTATCATGCAAAGACCACATTTTTTTGTGGTCTTCTTTGTCTGATTTCTGTTGCTCGGTATTCTCTGTGAGCATCATAGGATGTGTGTGTATAAGACTTTTTTCTTTTAGCATGAATTCATTGTCTTTTGTTGTTGTTCTATGTAGCTTTTGCAAAATTTAAAAAGTTTAGATAAATTGGAAAATCAGTTGATAACTTTCTTTTAGATGACACTTTGAAAATTGTTTCGTTTTACTGGATCCCATGGTATTTGATAAGATGTCAGTCTTTTGAAACAAATAAGTAAACACTGTTTTAGGATTTCTGTTGTAAAGCTGATTGTCTCAAAGCATAGATTCAGTGCTTCCCCCAGGCTGCTTCTTGGCATTGTTGACAATTTTGAGTGGGTAGGTCAGTCTGTGAGATGTGGAGCCACATGCATAGCTTGTACCCACAAGGTACTAGGAGCACCTGTCCAGTCCGGACAGTCAAGAATGTCTTCAGGGGCTGCCAAACGTCCCTTAGAGGGGCAAAATTACTCCTGACTGACAACCACTGTTCTAAGTATATTTTCATCTTAGGGTAGACAGTGTCCCTGCTATTTTGTACTCATTCATTTCAGTTTTCATTAAGTCCCATTGATTCTCATGGCTGTGATGTTTAAAATGTTAATTTACTGTATTAGTTTTAAAGGTGTTGGAATCACCTTAATCTGCCTCCAGGAAAAGACTTACCTATTTTGCTCAAAGGAAGCCCACAAAACTATGTATAAGACCCAACTTATTTTTGTCTTATTTTAATCCACTTGTCGTTAAAAAAAAAATTTAGTTAAGGCTGCATAACTCCTGAATCTTTGTCTATGTGAGTAACTAGTCCCTAATTGTCAACCTGTCTGTGTCAAATGGGACTACTTACTACTTAATCTTTGCCTCCTTTTGCTTCTGTATGATCTTACTTTAATTGTTAATTTAAGCATGAACTAGTCACACATTTTGAAGACTGTTTTTGATCTTTAATTTTTGGTTGAGGTTTGTAATTAGTGAATATAAGCTCATCTGAAGAATAACTTCCTTCACACCCTTAAATTTAGAGTTTTGAAATAAAATTTTGTGTTTTGTGGTAGGGGCATTTAATACATCCTAAAAGTTTAATTGAGAGCACTTCTTTCCTCCCCAGAGTCTTCCTCACTTGAGTCTAACCTAAACTACATTTCTGTAGATACTCAGAAATGGGTGGTTTTTTAGTGATTGTTCAGTGACCCTTCCAGGGGGCCGCATATTCCTTTAAGAATTTGGTAAAAGCTATAGACACCTTCCTTAGAAAATGCACTTACATACGTAAACACAGTTTTGCCTGCGGTTTTGGTTTTCTTGAAACATATGTACATGGAAACCCCAGTATCAACAGCCCTGAACTGGTTTATTCCTTTCCTTTAAAAATTAAGAAAAAATTTGCTATTTATTATTTGTTTTAGACAATCATCCGTGTCAGTGTATATACATCTACCGTATTTTGCATAATAATGTTCACTTGGCTTTGTTTAACTCCTTGTTGGTAGCCCTTTGTACAGTTTCCAGTTTTATCTGTTACATTGTTGCAGGGAATATACACGTATAGGTATCTTTGTACACTTGTGCTAATATTTCTTTAGGATGAATTTTGAGCAGTGAAATCACTCAAAGGATATATGTATATATTTAAATTGGTATAAATACATAGAATTATACTTCATATAAAATATGTACATGAATACTTTTATTATTTGTACGTTTTTGTTAACTTTATTTTTTATTTTTATGTTTTCATTTTTGTTAACTTTAGAAGATATTAGCAAAGTGTTTCCCTGAAAGGACATGTCCACCACACTACTACCACTAGATTATGACAGGGTTTGTTTACCCATCATATTTTGTCAGCTTTGGGCATCGGAAGTTTTCTCCGTGTTTTCCAATATGATTTTATATATATGTATAATATATGTAGAATATAATCATATAACTTATACATATATGAATGTGTATAATCTGCATCTGTATACACATATGTATATATTTTTGCTATTTAAATTTGTATTTCTTTAATTATTATATTTTAATAGCTTCATTTAATGTATACGAAACACTGTGCTAAGTTCATGATCTCATTTATCCTTAAACAACCCTATGGATTTCATCTTTGCATAGGTTTATGTAACATTGTAATTTCCTTCGTGAATTGCAGGTTTATTTTTGTCCTTGGCATTAATTTTTCTGATCGCTCAATGTTTTTCGCTGATTTGAAGGGCATTTATTTTTCTTCTCCTGTGTTTGGAAGAGGTGGACTATATTAGCTCTATTAACATTTATATCCCCTGAACTTTTTTATGTAGACATTATTTTTCAGAACAGTTTTAGATTTACAGAAAACTTGAGGTGAAAAGATAGTGCAGAAACTATATACTCTACACCCATTTTCCCCTATTCTTGATGTCTTCCAATTGTATGATACATTTGTTACAATTAATGAACCAATCTTGATGTGTTATTACTAATGAAAGTCTCCAGTTTATTCAGTATTCCTTAGTTTAAAAAATTGGGGTAAAATATACATTCCATAAAATTTGCCATTTTAATACTTTTTAAGTGTGTGTCTCAAAGGCAGTTATGACTGTTTGTGCAGTCATCACCACTATCTATTTCCAGAAATTTTCATCATCCCAAACAGATACTGTACCCATTAAATAATAATTCCCCATTTTCCCCTTCTTCCAGCCCCTGGTGAACTTTGTTGTGCTCTGTTTCTATGAATTTGCTCATTCTAGGTACTTCATGTAAGTGAATAATACAGTATTTGCTCTTTTGCGTATGACTTATTTTCAGCGTAATGTTTTCAGTGTTCATCCATGTTGTAGCATGTATCAGAATTTCATTCCTTTATAAGTCTAAGTAATACTCCATTATATGTATATACTGGATTTTTTTTTTTATTTTTTAAGTAAATTGTACATCAACCTACTGAGTCAGCAGGAAGCCTGTGTATTTTGTTTATCTATTCATCTGTTAATGGATCTTTACTATTTACCTAATGACCTTTTTCTGTGCCAGGATATCATCCTGAATACCACATTATATTTAGTTGTTCTGTCTCCTTACTCTCTTGGCTGTGACAGTTCCTCAGATTTTCCTTCTTTTTGATGGCTGAGACAGTTTTGAGTACTGATAAGGTATTTTGTAGGATGCCCTTGTATTGGAATGAGTCTCATGTTGGTCCCCCCCGCCCCATGATTAGACTGGGGTTATGGGTTTGGGGAGGAAGGCCAAGGAGGTAAAGTGCCATTTTTATCTGGTCTTATCAGGTGTACATACTGTTAAGATGACTTATCACTATTGATGTTAACCTTCATCATCACCAGCTGAGGTAGTGTTTGTCTGGTTTACAAACACTGCTATAAAGTTACTCTTTCCCGCTCACTCTCCGTACTGTCCTTTTTGGAAGAAAGTCACTATGCACAGCCCATAGTTGAGGAGTGGGGATTCCTGTTCCCTCTCCTGAAGGGCAGAATATCTACATACATCATTTGGAATTCTTCTGCATGGGAGATTTGTATCAGTAACTACTTCTTTTACAGATGAGGAATCTAAGGTCTGGGTAACTTTTTCAAAGTTACACAGCGTTAACACAGGGGCGGTTAAGGTCTTTAATTACCAGTTGCCATAGACACCTATTCTTTGCAGAGCGCTGGCTAAACACAGACGTTTTAAGTTACCTGAAGGTTCAGGACCATGATGCTTTGTAGTTTATTTCCCATAGCACCTCTACCAAACACTACTGATTACATAGTAGGAGCTGTCTGTATATTTTTATTTTTAATTTTTATTTTTATATGAATCTTTCCTTTGAAGACCTTTACAGCCTAAAGAGAAGAAGGAAATGGGATTGAAGCACATACAAGAAAAAAATGGTAGAAGCATCAAAAAGCTTTATAAAGCTTAATTTAGCCATATATGATACATAGTTCCCTCTTATGTGTTTATTAGATATCTTACTGTTGCTAATCTAATTTGATTTTTTTTTTTCATGTACTTTCAAAGAAATCTGTTTTGTTGGTAAGGCCACTAAAGGCAGAGAGAAAGTTGTGTCTTATTAGGAACATATGCCTCCTGCAGCACAGTACTGTGCTATGTATGTTCGTTCCTTCCACAAATATTTATTGAGCCCCTTACTTGTGACTCAAATTTAAAACATGTATATAAAATAGAATGATAGCAATTTTTGAACTGCTTTGGCTCTTGTAAACAAAACTATATGAGGAAGGTTCAGAAACTGGAAAAAAATCAGCAGTCTAAAAATCATTTTTATATGACAAAATACATTTAATTAAGATTTTTTTATTTGTTTGTTTCTTTGTTTTTCTTGTGAAAATGTTTAGTTCTCTTTTGAAAGGAAAAGCTATGTTCTTATTTAGTGTTTACTTTAAAATTTCTCCACAGGATCACAATTCTTAACTTTGTGGCAGAAAATTTTTGAAGTGAAACTGACTAGAAATAGAGCAAGAACAGAACTGAAACTTATAAGTTGGGCCTGAAGTGTGTAGTGAAATGAAAAAACAAATTAGGTTTTCGTAGTTTTAAAATGTGTACTTTTGATATCTGTGTATTTTTACCCATCAGCCTTATTACTACTGTGGGGGAAAAGGAAAATTTGTCATTTTCAAAAATTATTTATTTTTGAGACCGCGCGCGCGAGAGAGTGGTAAGTGGGGAAGGGCCAGAGAGAGAGGGAGACAGAATCCTAAGCAGGCTCCAGGCTCTGAGCTGTTAGCACAGATCCCCACGTGGGGCTCCAACTGACAAACAGCGAGATCATGATCTGAGCTGAAATCAAGAGTTGGACGCTCAACCCATTGAGCCACCCAGGCGCCCCCATTTGTCATTTTTAAAGCACTTGAATGAATGCAGTAACAAACCATGGGTATTTTAGAAAAATTAAAGACAGGTCTATGTTAAGAGAGGAGTTGAAACATTTTAGGTTTTATACTTTGTTATAGGTCTAATGACCCCGTAGTGTCTCAGGCAGAGTTAAATGTTTCTAATTCCTTGCATCAGTTAGCAGTTAGACTATATAGGTGGAAGAGTGCGTGCAGCACAGAAAACTTGACATTGGAATTTTTAGAAAACATAATTCATAGTATACCTTCTTGGTTTAGTATTATACAATCTTGTTTTCCATCTTTGAGATGGAATCTTGAATTTGAATCATAGAAGTTTACAAATGCAAAATCTGAAGCTCTCAGAGGTGAAACTATTCCCCTGGCCATACACTTGGTCATCTGTTTATTCTCTTCCTGAAGGAGTCAGTAAAGATGATTAGTTTAACAAATGTGAATTGAGTGTCCTGTTGTTCTTTTAGTGACAGATACCTGACCAGAACCTGGGTGTTGGGAGTAGTTCTACTGTGTTTTTGGCTGGGTGTTTGAAAACTTGTTTCTTAAACTTATCTCTGTGCTTTGTCACAGCATCTCCACATCTCTGGGGATTTTAGGCTAGGACAGAAGTGGAAGAAAGGCTGTATTTTAAACTTCTTTTTACAGGCAGAATACTCAGGCTCCACCCCCACACCCCTTTTATGGTGTGAATTAGAATGAAACTTTGGAAGATCCCTCTGTATTTTAAGTGATCAGTCTTCCTGTTTTGTCTTTGGGTACTTACCATGCCTATCCTTTTTTTTAAAAATGCCTATCCTTTTTTGAGTAGTCCATTTAAGAATTCCTGATTCTCTACCTCTTTAAATTTCTGAAACAGCAACATCTGGTGATTGTGGGTTCTTTGATGTCAGGAATTTCATTCTCTGTAATATTTGACGCTGATTGCCACAGACCTCATTTACTAGAAATGTTACGAGGCATTGAAAACTCTAGTCAAGTGCGTTTGTTGGTTAAAGGCTAAGCCAGATACTGTTAAAGCTGAGCATTAGAGCCTAGCACTTAAGCGGCTCAGTTTGTTCGTTGGTCCATTGAAATATCTGGCATTTTTCCGCCCGCCATGGTTTTTAGAATATCCTGAAAGAAACAGTCTGATTTTTTTTGAGAACAGTAGGGAAAATCAGGAAGTGGAAACTGACAGTTACCTTTGGCTTTCGTCAGTAGACTCCAGGGTAAGAAAAAAGGGAAGATACAAATAAGCAAAAGTGGCAATCAGACTTTTATGATTTTTTTTTTTCAGGAAAAACTTGGTGTTCTTTACCATGATTATACTTTTTTTTTACTAGGGGTTTTACTCTGAACTATAAGTAATTCATATGTTATGTTAGCCTCTATTAAAAGAGGAAAACTTAACTGTGTCAGCCATTTATTCAACAGATATTTATAAAGTATCCTCTTTGAATTATGTTAGGCATGTGATTAGAAACTGTAGGTCTTGTGTCCTCCAACGTGCTTATGTCTTTCAGAGGATGTGAATTTTTCCTGTCACAATTCCAGTCGCTTTTTGATCAGAATACAGGAAAACTAAACGTTTAAAAAAAAAGCAACATGAAAGTAACTTTATTTAGAATCATGAAAAACTTTTTTTTTTAAAATTTCTGAGAGAGAGAGCAAGAGTGAGAGAGAGAGAGAGAGAGAGTGAGCATGGAGGAGGGGTAGAGAGACAGGGAGACAGAGGATCTGAATTGGCCCTGCGCTGAGAGCTCCAATGTGGGGCTCAAACTCATGAACCATGAAATCATTATCTGAGCCAAAGTCAGACTCTTAACTGAGCCACCCAGGCGCCCTTTTAAAAATACTTTTTTTTTTTTTTTTTAACGTTTATTTAGTTTTGAGAGACCGAGATAGAGCACGAGTGGGGGAGGGGCAGAGAGAGAGGGAGACACAGAATCCAAAGCAGGCTCCAGGCTCTGAGCTGTCAGCACAGAGCCCAGCGCGGGGCTCGAACTCATGAACTGTGAGATCATGACCTGAGCCAAGGTCAGATGCTTAACCGACTGAGCCACCTAGGCGCCCCTAAAAAAACTTTTTTAACCTTGATTGTCTACCTTAATGAATAGAATAATCTCATTAAATTTGTACTGCTTTCATCCACTAAAATGTTAATATCCAGCTATATATGGGAAGCAGCAAGATGAAGAAGATTTTCTAATTTTTCATTTTGAAAATAGATCACAAAGCAAGATAGGAAAGTAGGCTGTGGGTACGCTACTCATTACAGGTCTAGGACATTTTATTGTATTTATTTATTTTTATTATTATTATTTTTTATTGTGAGAGAGAGAGGCAGAGAAAGAGAGGGAGAGAGAGAGGATTCCAAGCGGTCTCTGTACTGACAGTGTGGTCATGACCTGAGCTGCAATCAAGAGTAGGACGCTTAACTGACTGAGCCACCCAGGCGCCCCTCCAGGCCAATGTATTTTATAGCACTGTGCTCTTTATAGGAGAGAGTTGGTCCCAACTTTATAGTAGGTATAAAGATTTAATTGATAGTAGGTATTTCAGGCTTGTTTTCATGAATTGACTTAATGGAGTTTATTCTACTTGATAGGTATTTCATATAAACAGTTGTCCAGGTGTTCTGGAGTGACTAGTTTACTTTTGATATCCATATATTTCTGTCAAAGACATCAGTTTGATTATTAGATGGGGACACTAGAATTGCAGAATTTCTTAATTGTACCCTAGCTGCATTTTTGATATTATATTAACTTGGCTGCTTTAAAACTATCTGAAAATTACTAAAAATTATTGCTCATGAATATTGTATGTTCAAGAAAAGGTTACATGTATTAATATCCTCTTTATTTTTTTATTATTTAAAAAAAATGTTTGGGGCACCTCGGTGGCTCAGTCGGTTGAGTGTCTGACTTCGGCTCAGGTCATGATCTCACAGTCCGTGGGTTTGAGCCCCGCGTTGGGCTCTGTGCTGACAGCTCAGAGCCTGGAGCCTGCTTCCAATTCTGTGTCTCCCTCTCTCTCTGCCCCTCCCCTGCTCATGCTCTGTCTCTCTCTGTCTCAAAAATAAATAAAAACATTAACAAAAATTAAAAAAAATGTTTTATTTATTTATTTTTGAGAGAGAGAGAGAAAACACAAGCAGGGGAGGGGCAGGGAGAGAGGGAGACATAGAATCTGAAGCAGGCTCCAGGCTCTCAGCTGTCTGCACAGAGCCCAGCATGGGGCTCAAACTCACAAACTGTGAGGTCATGACCTGAGCCAAAGTCGGATGCTTAACCCACTGAGCCACCCAGGCGCCCCTATCAATATCCTCTTTAATGAGGTAGCAATATATGCAGGGTATTTTAGATAAGTTATATATATATATATTTAAATGGATACTTAGAAGTAAACATAAAACCTCTTAAGATTAAAAAATTTAATTGATATTAAATTCCTGCTGTGTACCAAATATTGCATTAGGCTGGTGTGCATCTTTCTTCAACTTCTCTTATTGTTGGAATACCAGAATATATTTGATTGTAATTTTATATCATTTTCCTTTTTTCATTTAATTTGCATTTCATTTTTGTGATTTCACAATGTCTGTTGTTAGATATTATTATTACTATTATTTTAACGTGAGGTATAATTGGCATATAACATTAGTTTCAGGTATACAACATAATGACTTGATATTTGTATAATTTGTGAAATGACCAGCACAGTAAGTCTAGTTAACATCTATCACCATACGTAGTCCTCCTTCTTTTCTTCCTCCCTCTCTCCCTCCCTCCCTTCTTTCTCTCTCTCTCTTTTCTTTTTCTTTTCTCTTTTCTTTTCTTTTCTTTTCTTTTCTTTTCTTTTCTTTTCTTTTCCTCTCTTCTCTTCTCTTCTCCTCTCTTTTCTTTTCTCTCCATGTCTAGTGTGGGGCTTGAACGCATGACCCCAAGATCAAGAGTCTTATGCTCTACTGACTGAGTCAGCCAGGCGCCCCAGTCACCATAATAGTTACAAAAAAATTCTTGTGATGAGGACTTTTAAGATTTACTCTCATAGCAACTTTCAAATATTCAATACAGTATTATTAACTATAGTCACATTACGTTCCCGTGACTTATTTATTTTATAACTGAAAATCTGTACTTTTTGACCTTTTGACCCCCTTCACCCAGTTCACCCCTCCTCCACCTCCATTTTTACAATTTCTTACGAACAAATAATCATTCCTTTAATATGGTGTGGTGGAAATGGAAAGACTTGTAAAACTGGTTCAGGGAGTAACTAAGGTAACTTTGGGAAAAGCACTTTGGTCTTCGGTTCTTAACTTTTACAAGAGAAGATTGGAGAGAGATTAGATTATTTGTATCTTTAAACATGTTAAACCTCTGTGCCTCCTTTTTCTCAGTTGCCAGTTGCTTTACTTTGGTCCCTTTGTGGAATTTTCATTCCGCAAACACCGTGTTCAACTCTGTTCTGTGCTGTCCTTTGTTCAGCAGTTATTTTTTTGAGTTTCTACTATGTATACCACAGTGGTGAAGAATATGGATTCTAGAGCCAGACGGACTGCTTGGGTTCAAATCCTGGTCCTTCCATTTCTTAGCTGAGCAGTCTGGAAGTTACTTGATCTCCCTATGCCTCAGGAAGGCTCGAATCAAATGGGCATAATAGCACCTACCTTGTAGGGTTGCTGAAAGGATTAAATGAGTCATAAATTTGCTTAAAAAGGTGCTTGGTACAGAGTGCTCCAGAAATGTTAGTTGTTGGCTTCTATTGTTATTACTATTGCTATTTGTTAGGCATTGTCCTTGCCATGGAGGGACTCATAATCTAATGGTTAAGGCAACTATATCAACAAACCATAATATAAGAGATAGAATGAACAAAAGCTGAAGTGGGAAAGATGAGGAAAAGTATTCTAGTAGAGTGATCAACTTGAATAAAAAGGTAAAGTATAAAAAGGAGTGGCAGATAATTAAGTGAAGCTGGAGTTTAAGTAGCTAAGAGGAGGATGGTGGAAACAAATGTGTTGGAGAGGTATAGTTTGGGATTAGATTATAAAGGGTCACATATGCCAGGCTCTCCTGTAGGTAGATGGGAGGATGGTTTCTTTTTAAAGACTTAATTTTTAAAAAAAATTTTAGTGTTTATTTATTTTTGAGAGAGAGAGAGAGAGAGAAAAAGACAGAGTATGAGCGAAGGAGGAGCAGAGAGAGAGGGAGACAGAATCCAAAGTAGGCTCCAGGCTCTGAGTTGTCAGCACAGAGCCTGATGTGGGGCTCACAGCCATGAACCGTGAGATCATGACCTGAGCCAAAGTTGGACGCTTAACCGACTGAGCCACCTAGGTGCCCCAAGACTTGATGTTTTTTTTTAGAGCAGTTTTAGATTCACAGTGAAATTGAGCAGAATGTACAAAGATTTCCCAGATTCCCCTGACCCCACACATGCGTAGTATTTCCCATTATCAATATCCCCTTCTCTATGGTATGTTAGTCATAGTTGGCGAACCTGCATTGACACATCATTGTCACCCAAAGCCCATAGTTTACATTAGGGTTTGTGTTATATCTTCTATGGTTTGGGACAAATATATAATGACATGTATTCACCAATATAGTTATCATACAGAGTAGTTTCAGTGCTGTAAAATCTCCTTTGCTATACCTGTTCATCCCCCACTCCCTCTTAAGCCCTGGCAACCATTGATCTTTTTATTGTCTCCATAGTTTTGCCTTTTCCAGAATGTCATATAGTTGGAATCCTACAACTCCCTTGAGTAAATACTGAGGACCATGATTACTGGAATGTATGGGAAGAGTATGTTTAGTTTTATAAGAACCTGCCAAACTGACGTCCAAAGTGGCTGTACCATTTTGCCTCCCACTAACAATGAATTAAGAGTCCCTGTTACTGCACATCCTTGTCACCATTTGGTACTATCAATGTTCTGGAGTTTGGCCATTCTACTAGGTGTGTGTAGTGGCATCTTGTTTTAGTTTGGATTTTCCTGATGAAAAATGGTGAAGCATCTTTTCATGAGCTTATTTGCCATCTGTATATCTTGTATGGTGAGCTGCCAAAGTCTTTGGTCCAATTTACAGTTGGGTTGTTTTGTTTTCTTATTGTTGAGTTTGAAGAGTTCTTTGTATATTTTGGGTAACAGTGCTTTGTCAGATGTGGCTTTTGCAATTATTTTTTCCTAGTCCGTGGCTTGTCTTCTTTCTCTTAATACTGCCTTTTGCAGAACAGAAGTTTTAAATTTTAATGAAGTCCAGCTTGTCAGTTATTCTTGTCATGCAGAATGTGTTTGATGTTATACCTAAAAGGGCTCCTGGGTGGCTCAGTAGGTTAAGCGTCTGGCTTTGGCTCAGGCCATGATCCTGCTGGTCTTGATTTCAAGCCCCACATCAGGCTCTGTGCTGACAGCTCAGAGCCTGGAACCTATTTCAGATTCTGTGTCTCCTTGTCTCTCTGCCTGCTTGTGCTGTCTCTCTCTCTCGAAAATAAACAAACATTAAACAAAAAATTAAAAAGTAATTGTTGTACCCAAGATCACCTAGGTTTCTCCTATGTTATTTTCTATGAGTTTTATAGACCTATAGTTAGGTCTATAATCTCATTCTGAATTAATTTTTGTGAAGGATGTAAGGTTTGTGTCTAGAATCATTTGTTTGCATGTGAATGTCCAGTTGTTCCAGCACCATTTGTTTAAAAGACTTTGCCCTATTATACTGCCTTTGCTCCTTTGTTAAAGATCAGTTGACTATACTTATGTGGGTCTATTTCTGGGCTTTCTTTTCTGTTCCATTGATTTTTTTTTTTTTTTTATTCTCTTGCCAATACTACACTGTCTTGATTACTGTAGCTTTATCATAAGTCTCAGATAGTGTCAGTCCTCTAAATTTGTTCTCCTTCAAATCCTTTTTTTTTTTTTTTTCTTTTTTGGAGAGAGAGGTGCATGGGAGCGTGCCAGTGGAGGAGGGGCAGAGAGAGACTCTTAAGTAGGTCTGACTCTGCTCGGTGCAGAGCCAGACCAGGGTTCAATCTCAACAACTGTGAGATCATGACCAGAGCCAAAATCAAGAGTCAGGTGCTTAACCGACCAAGCTACCCAGGCGCCCCATAACTTTGTTCTCCTTCAATATCGTGTTTGCTATTCTGGGTCCTTGGCCCTCTCCATATAAACTTTAGAATTGGCTTGTTAATAACTACAGAATTACTTGCTGGGATTTTGATTGGTATTGCATAGACTCTATAGATCAAGTTGGGAAGAACTGACATCTTGACAATATTGAGTCTTCGTATCCATGAGTATACAATGTTTCTCCACTTTTGTAGTTCTTCCTTGATATCTTTTTATCAGAGTTTTGTAGTTTTCCTTATATAGATCTTGTACATATTTTCTTAGATTCATACCTCCTATTTCATTTTTTGAGGCTACTAATGAAAATGTTATTGTGTTTTTAAGTTAAAATTCCAGTTGTTCATTGCTGGTATAGAGGAGATTGGCTTTTGCATGTTAACCCGTATCCTGCAACCTTGGTATTATTGCTTATTAGTTCCTGGAGTTTTTTTGTTCATTTTCTCAGGTTTTCTACATAGACGGTCATGTCATCTGTGACAAAAACAGTTTTCTTTCTTCCTTCCCAAACCATATTCTTTTATACCTTTTCTCGTTTTATTGCATTAGCTAGGACTTGTATTCCTTTTCCTTTTTAAAAAGACTTTTTGTTTAGAAAGAATTTCAAGCTTATTGAAACATTGCAAAAATAAAACTTGTATGAGAACACTATATCTTTATACCCTTAGCCCAGATTTGTCTCCTAACATTATTTCATTTGCTTTGTCATTTGCAAGCTCTCTCTTTCTGTATGTACAGATATAGATAAATGTTTTTGTGTATGTGAATCATTTGAAGTTAAATTACATGTATCGCAACCTTTAAAAAAAATTTTTTTATGTTTATTTTTGAGAGAGAGACAGAGTATGAGCAGGAAGGGGCAGAGAGAGAGGGAGACATAGAATTTGAAGCAGGCTTCAGGCTCTGAGCTGTCAGCACCCCGATGCGGGGCTTGCACTCATGAACCCTGAGATCATGAGCGGAGCCGATGTTGGACGTTTAACTGACTGCGCCACCCAGGCGCTCCATGACCTTTTACTTTTAAATACTTGAGTACGTATTTCCTAAGTAGGTATATTCTCTTTCATATCCACAGTATAGTTATCAACTTCAGTAAAATTAGCATTGATATAATACTTTTACCTAATCTGTGGTTTATACTCCACTTTTGTCAGTTGGTTGCATAATGTCCTTTATAGAAATTTTCCTCCTCCACTTCATGATCTAGTCTAGGGTCAGGTAGTGCATTTAATTGTCTTATCTCTTCTTTAAGAGCTTTTCACAGCTTTTGTCTTTTTTTTTTTTTTTTTAAATGTCAGTGTCATATTACAAACCACTTCTTCCCTTTTAAAAATAGAACATTCCTCATTTTTTGTTCATCTGATGTTTCCTCATGATTAGATTCAGATTACTCATTCTCACTTGGAGTATTTTGTGCGTGGTGATGTGTCCTGCATACAGTATACAGTATGACCTTTGGAGGCACACAGTGTCCATTTGTCCCTCGCTGGTGATGTTCAGTTTTGTCACCTGATCAAGATGTTATCTGATTTCTCAACTTTGTCATTCTGTGTGTGTCTGTACGTGCGCCTGCATGAACGTGACTAGTGAATAGTTTGTAGGGAGACGCTTAGAGAACATACGTATATCCTGTTCCTCCCCCTCTAGACTTGTCATCCATTATCATCCATTGATGATTCTTGTCTGAGCCAGTCTTGGCTGTGATGTGACAAAACAATGATTTCCCAGCTCTTACCGCTCCCTCCACATTTCCCAGTCTGACTTGGGCATCGTACTGTTATAAGCAAGAATGGCAGGATCGTATTTTGTTTTTAACTCATTAATTGTTTTTTATTCAAGTGTAGTTGACACGTGAAGAGTCAGTGGTAGTGGACAGAGTGGTGAGGAGACTGCTGACAACACTTCTAAACGAGGGGAGACTGAGGCCTGAATGGCGAGGCAGCAGTGTGCATGCATCTGTCATTCCCGTCTTCTCTCAAGAGACATTTAGTGAATATCTGTGTGGCTGCACATTAGCCACTTGGGATAAAAAGTCACAGTTTGGGTCCTTAAGGAGCTTATAATCATTGAGGCTACAGAAGGGCAAAGAGTTATGATAAAATATGTGCCGTTTTTTAAAAAAATGTTTATTATATGAATGAGTTTGGGGGCTTGGCTTTTCAGAAGGGTTGGTTTATTTTATTTTTTTCATTTTTAATTCTTTTAATGTTTATTTATTTTGAGAGAGAGAGACCGACAGACAGACTGTGCTAGCAGGCGAGAGGCAGAGAGAGAGAATCCCAAGCAAGCTGCACTCTGTCAGCGCAGAGCCTGATGCAGACTTGAACTCACAAACCGTGAGATGATGACCTGAGCCAAAATCAAGAGTCGACACTGAACTGACTGAGCCACCCAGGCGCCCTTAAAATATGTGCTATTAAGAGCTATGCATAAAATATAACTTTAAATGCAAGGGCACTGCCTTAGATGGCATAGTGAAATAGCTAAGATTGTTTGTGCTTTACTTATTGGTTCATCCATCAAACACTTACTGAGGACCTATTTTGTACCAGGACTGTGCTAAGGGCTGTGGGCATAAAGAAGAATAAAACTTGGTTTCTGTATTTAGAAATCACCCCTCTTTTGCGGGGGTGGGGGGGGGCGGGGGCATTGGCAATAAAGCGCGATTGTGGCAAGTGCTGTGATGGTGGCATGTCCACAGTGTAGTCCTAGCATAGAAGGGAGGAGTGATCATCTTCATTTGGGGTAGTGGATGGGACAGGGAGGTCAGGAAGGATATATCAAAAGTGGGAATTCTGGAGCTGGGTCATAAAGGGTGATTTGCTGTTTGTCTGCTTAATTGTAGGTATTCATTTTATTCTAACTTTGTGATTACCATTTACTGCCAGATTTCCCTCCTCCCAAGATTTATGGCTTCTTGTCACATACCATTGTAGAAGTTTCCTTTAAAAGTTATTCATGAACAGCGTTCCCATTCTTACCCTGTTGTCTTTTCCCATGCTGCTTTGTTTGTCGTAGCTAATCTCTTTAAAACCATTCTCAGTATTTTAGCCACAGTAGTTAGAGCCATCTCTCCCATTTGACAGGGGAGAAGATCAAGGCTCAGACAAGAACATGGAAGAGCTAGAGTTCATCATCTGCAACTATTCCGGTTCTACATTCAAAGCTTTTCCCACTATCTCACTCTGCTTGTTGGATTTAAAGTGCAGTTTTCCAGTTTCATCTCTGCCTGTACGTTCACAAACCTGTATACCTCCAGTTCAGTGGATAGACTTTGAAGCTCTACAGGTAAACTGATCACAAAAGAATGAGGAAACTTTAGGGTGATTGAGAATAATAGTAACATTATTGAACTATCATGGTTCCAGCACTGTGTCTAAGTACTTTGCAGTTACTGTATGTGCTTCTCATTACAGTTCTGTGAAATACAGCCTGTCATTAGCTCCCCTTTACAGATGAGGAATGTGAAGCTTCTGAGAGCTTAAATACATTCCCTGGTGGCAGCACAGTGGGGCTCAAACCCGTCTGCCAAGTCTAGGCTATAATACAAAGGCAGCGTTTGGGATCATTGGACAAATACCCCACAATTTGATTTTGAATTGAAGCACACTCCCTTTGTTTTTTCAGGTTGATTTAATTGAACCCAGTTTGTACATGAGAGTCCTACAACTGTTAACCCTCGTGCTGTACAGACTGTTGCACAGGAGTCAGCCTTCGTGTTGTGGGGGGCTTACTCTGTCTGTCTACAGCTCTTGTGCCTGAGCATCTGTAAAAGTCTGCCTATATTATTTGCTCTTAAACACGTCAAAACTTCTTGGTGTAGAAATGCCAACAGAGCAGAGACCAGGGCTTTTAATTTCCTAAATTTATGTAGGAAAGATATTCAAAAGTATTTAGACTTCCGTTTTATTGTGTAGTTCCTGGCACATGATGGGTACTCAAGAAATGTTGAAATAGTTTGGTTTGTTAGGATACAGTTTATAGGAGAGAATTATGAAGATACGAGAATGTTTGTGAATGTTGAGAGTTTATTGGGACACACTGGGATGAAAGACGTAATAGAAAGTAGATCTGGAGCCTTTGGGTATATGTAGTAAAGCCTAATTGTGGTGGAAGGGTCTTATTAGGTGAAGGCAACCTGGGTTAGTTCTAGGGTAAAGAGGAGGAGGTGATGGGAAAGAAATAGAGGGAGTGAAAACAGGAAGTTTCTGGATTAGGATTACCAAATTCTAGTTTGCTATTCTTGCTAGGTTTCAAACATAGATTCTGCCAGGAATCACTTATGCTAATATTAATGCTTTTTAATGGCTTGCCCCTTCTTTAGGAATTATTTAGAGCTTACTATTTGTAAGAGAGCTCTTGTTTGCAGAAGAGGAAGTTGATACATGCGTAAGAGAAGGGAGCTGGTTTTTCATGGTAAGCACAGCCATAGTTTTAGGGCAGTGAATGAAGGATGTGGAAAAGAAGGAACATATGCCAGAGATACTGTGAAGAAAGAAAGAATTGATGGGCTGGTGGCTGATCAGAAATGGGGTGGGGGCATGGGATATCTGCAAGGCAAAGATGCCTCTGAGGTTTTGAAACACGGAGTCTGGGAAGCAAATACATATTGTACATGCATATAAATACATGTAGTCCAAGAGATCAGGCCTGGCTCCACATTTCGATTTTGGTATTTATTAACAATGTGAACATGGCTAAGTACCTTTACTAATGGCCCCAGTTTTATTTTATTTGTATTAAAAAAAAATTTTTTTTTACATTTATTTATTTTTGAGAGACAGACAGAGACAGTGCATGAGTAGGGGAAGGGTAGAGAGAGGGAGATATAGAATTAAAAGCAGGCTCCAGGCTCTGAGCTGCCAGCACAGAGCCTGACGTGGGGCTCGAACCCACGAACCATGAGATCATGACCTGAGCCAAAGTCAGATGCTTAACCAACTGAGCCACCCAGGTGCCCCTGTGGCCCCAGTTTTATTATCTGAAAAATGAATAAGATGGCTATATTAGTGCTTATTAAACTTAAAATGTACATAAAAATTACCTGGGGATCGTGTTAAAAGGTAGGTTCTGACTGGGTAGGTCTATAGTGGGACCTGAGGTTGTGTATTTCCAGCAAGTTCCCATGTGATCCTGAGTAGCAAAGGCTTAGGTGACCTTCAGGAGGGTTTCCAGTTTTGTAGTTTTGTAATTCTATTTACTGAATGTTGTCCTTTGGAAATCTGTTACATACTTGAGACCATAGCACCTTTATTTAGATAAATGAATTCTAAATCTGTCTCTTCACTTCAAATTAGAAATGCCTAAACCAATTCATCATCTTACACTGATAACCACATCCCTTTCTCAACATTCCTATTTCTGTTAATACTTTATATTTATAAAGTACTTTGTGATTTTTCAGAGAGCTTTTATATCCATTATTTCATTTGATCCTTAAAATAACCCACAGAGGTAGGCATGCAGGAAATATCTCCATTTTATGGGAGGGAAAACAAGCTCAGAGAGAGTAAGTGATTTGCCCATGAGTAAATGGTAGAACCACCCAGAGTTCGGGATTATTGACTCTAGTTTGAACTCTTACCAATATGTCACACTGCTTCTGGTAATGGCTATCACAGATATCTGTGCTTAAAGGTTGGTTGCCATTTCTGGTTTAAAAAAAAATTTTTTTTAATGTTTATTTACTTTTGAGAGACAGAGAGACAGAACACCAGCGGGGGAGGGGCAGAGAGAGCCGGAGACAGAATCTGAAGTAGGCTCCAGGCTCTGAGCTGTCAGCGCAGAGCCCGACGTGGGGCTCGAACCCATGAACTGCAAGATCATGACCTGAGCCAAAGTCGGATGCTTAACCGACTGAGCCACCCAGGCGCCCCTCTGTTTTTTTAAAAATGTAAATTTTGTTTTATTTTAAAAAGTGGATAATATATTCATATGGATCACAATTCAAAGGTATATAAGAGGGTGCTGTGAAGAGTTTCCGTATCACTCCGTGCCCCAAATACCCATTTTCCCTTCCCTGGGGCAAACAGTGTTATCAATTATATTGTGTGTACCTCCAGTATTTACGTAATTATATATTTTTTCCCTATGAAACACAGACGATAACATGTTAAACACACTGTATAAACTTTTGTGGGTTTTTTTTTTTTTAATTAATAGTCTGTCTTGTAGATTCTTCCATATCAGTGCTCATAGAGCTGCCACATAATTTATTTTTTCTGGCCACTTAGTATTCCACTAGAGGATATATCATAATTTAGCAGGTTCCCTATTGATGGACATTTAACGTATTTCCAGTTTTTTGCTAGTAACAAACAATAGTGTATTACATACATTATAATGGATATCTCTAAGTATACATTTTTTCACAAGTGAAGAAGTAGAGTTGCTGGATCAGAGAATATGTGCGTTTGTAATTTTGTAGATACTGCCAGATTGCCATCTTTAGAGGTTTTTGCCTGTTTTGCTCTTTTCAACCAAGTGCTTGTTTTGCTACTGCTTTGCCCCTGAATAGGTTATCAGACTTTCTGGTCTGTGCCAACTTTAGTGTAGTTTTAAGTTGCATTTCTCTTATGAGTGAGGTTGAGAATCTTTTCAGAAGTGTTTAAGTGCTGTTTGTCTTTTTCTGTGAATTATCTGTTAATATTTTTTGCTATTTTTTTTCTTTCTGTTGGGTTTTTGGATTTTTTTCTTATTGGTTTTTAGGAACTCTTTATGTTTTAGTGAAATTGGCTTGTTATGTGAATTAAAAATTTTTGGTTAGGTTGTTTTTTCCTTTGACTTTACATATGATAGTTTTGCCATGCATAATTAAAAAATTTTTTTATGTTTATTTATTTTTGAGAGACAGAGACAGAGCACGAGCAGGGGAGGGGCAGAGAGAGAGGGAGACACAGAATCCAAAGCAGGCTCCAAGCTCTGAGCTGTCAGCACAGAGCCCACTTGAACCCACGAACCGTGAGATCATGACCTGAGCCGAAGTTGGATGCTTAACCGACTGAGCCACCCAACCTCCCCTGCCATGCATAATTTAAAAACATTTTATGTAGTAAAATTTACTGATTTTTTTTAATGTTTATTTATTTTTGAGGGAGAGAGAGAGAGAGAGAGAGAGAGAGCACGCATATGAGTGGAGGAAGGGCAGAGAGAGGGGCACAGAGGACCTGAAGCAGGCTCTGTGCTGACATCAGAGAGCCCGACATGGGGCTTGAACTCATGAAACATGAGATCATGACCTGAGCCAAACTTGGACACTCAAGAGACTGAGCGCACCCAGGCACCGCCATATTTCCCTAAGGGCCTTTTGACTCCCTTATTTCCTTTGTTAATCTTGTCTTCATCCTTAACCATATCCATTGTCTAATTAGTCTCCCTGTTAAGCCCATTTTTGCTTTAGGTTCCTATGTGGTCTTATCCTTTCTATCTATTCCTATCAGTATTACTTTAAACCTTTTTTATTTTGGAAATTCCAGTGAATATTGAAATACGTATAGTGAAATGTGTGTTGTATATATCACTGTATATTGAAATGCGTATGTGTATGAGGGGATGAGTGATGAACTCCCAGGTACCCATTACCTAACTTCAAGAACTGTCACGTCCGGGCAGATCTTGTTTTATTATATGCATACCTAGTCTCTCTCTCACCCCAATTATATTGAAGCAAATTATGGGCACGCTATTATTTTAACACTTGGACCACTGACAGCTGTATTCTGTCTTCCAATTTTTATCTTCTAGGTAATTCTGTGTCTTCCTTCTTTGGTCTTACATGTCTAGAATAACAGTTCTGTAATACATGCTCATTGACAGTGTACTGCTGGATAGTTTTACCTCAGATTGGGTTTTTTGTGTGCACAAACTCCAGTTCTTTCTTTAGTGGGTTTACATACTCTGAAATTAGGGAATGCCATGTTTGTCTCCCCACATTTCTTGGCATGGTCTGGGAGGGAAATACCAGCAAGATAAAATAGAAGAAAGAAGGGAACAAGAGAGGAAGGATGAGAGATATGTGCAGAGAACAGTGCTAGACCTGTCACTACGAAGGCTTGTTTCCCAGAGGGAAACATGGAGGAAAAAGGGCAAGTTTAGACCTTCCACCGAGATTGGGGATGGATCGGGTGGAGATTAAACACCCAGAGCCAAAATGTATAAGAAATGTAGAAAGTTCAGAGATATATTTTGTCTTTTCCTGTGAAGAAGCCTGTATTATAATTTAGTAGTGCTTACCAAATGACTGAATTACATTCTAGAACTGAGTGAGAGCAGAGTGGAATCAGAATAAAGGCTTTATTCCAAGGTTGTGTGATGTGCGTCAGAGAGAGCTCTCAGGGATAGGAGCTATAATGTATTATATGAGAGATTAGAATTGGTGGGTTGTTTGTTCAAATCTGTAACATTGGCTGTTGGTGCTACTTGCTTGTAGGCAGTAGCACCAAGCACTAGTTTTAAAGAAAGCATTTTTGGGTTCTTTCAAAACTTTTCACAGGGAGTCTTTCAGATGGGATCAAAAGATTAGAAAGAATAGGTGACTGAGAGTGCTATAATATAGAAGGAGCTTTTGTATTTTTTAAAAAGACTGATCTACTTTATCAAGCTTAAGTTCTGAATTCAGTAATTCAACATTTTTACCCTCTGTGGGAATGTGGAAAACTAATCTTCTCCCAGGTTTGCTTTTGTTGTCCCTCAAAAAAGTGCACCAAAATAGTGGTAACCTGAGTTTACTGGAAACAACCTGGGCCTTATTCCTCCATGGCATTTAGCCTCTTCCTAGGCCAAGAATAAATGCCTGACCTGAAAAAAGAGATGAATTGAGGATAGGAAAGGGGGCAGCTGTCCAGAACAAGTTTGACTACATTTCTAAACCAGATGCTCCTTAAAAATATTATCTCATAGTGTCTGTGATTATCAACATGAGAGGTTAGCAAACTGGCCAGTAGTCACTGGCTTTTGTAACTGAGGAGACTAAGAGAGGTTACCATGGTTAAGAGATTGTAAACAAACAAACAAGAACATGAAGAGAATCGATATGCCATGAAAAAGTTAAAATAATTTTTTCTCTGTCTCTTTATAGAATAAGTTGGCACCCCTTGATCTGTATCATTCAGGGTATATAGTAATATTTCTTCATGCAAACATTTAAAATTTCATGTTCTTTTGTGTTCCATATTAGCACTTCTTAAAAAATGGATACATAGTTTTCCATTGTATGAATGTACCACAATTTAAGAGTGATTATTAAATTTTTGCTTTTAGAGCCAATATCAGAATAAGCATATTTGCATGCATTTTTTGACTTGTGGAATTGCTTAGTCAAATATTACATACAGTTTAAAATTTAGTAATTATGGCTAAATTGCCCTCCAAGTTGAACCAGTTTATATTTCCTCTAGCATAATTTTCCTTACTTTTATCAACTGTGACAAAGACTAAATAGGTTATTTAATCAGATAGATCTCTTCATTTTCTATTGCTAGGTAAGAAGAAAAATTTAGTGGCATAAAGCAACATCATCATTTATTTTGCTTGTAATTCAGCAGTTTGCTTTGGTCATGGTGGGAACAGCTTGACTCTACCTGATGTCATTTCTGGTGGCTCAAAGGCTGGGGGCTGACATGGCCACTTACAAGTCTGGCTATAGCTGGGATCTCACTCAAGGCTGTGGAGAAGAACTACGAAGTCCTTTTCACATAGCTGCTTGCTGTCCTTGCATTCGGGTGACTGGGTTCTAAGAAAGAGGATTCTAAGAGAACTAGATGATTTTATGATTTGGCCTCAGAAGTCATGCAGTCTAATTTCTGCCATAGTCGCAGGCCTTCCCACGTGGAAGGGGGAGGGAACGTAGGTCCCATTTTTTAATGGAGGGGTGGCAATATCACATTGTAACAGAGCATGCGGAATGTGATGTATTGGTACAACCATTGTTTGCAAACTGTTTGGAAACTAGTCTGCCATAAGGTGGAGTGATTGTTGTGCATATCTTACTTATGAGTGTAATTACACATCTCTTCATATGTTTATTGACCATTTCCATGTCTTTTTCTGTGGTCTGCCTTTTTATGTCCTTGGCCCCCTTTTCTATTGGGCTATAGATTATTGATTATATTATTGCTTTATAAAAGCTCTTGTAGATTAAGCAAATTAGACTCAAAATTTGTTTTGAAGATATCTCTTTAGAAGTCATAAAAGGTGTGTATGGGATGGTTATTTAGTTTGGTGATGTTCGGGACGCGTGGGGTGGCTATAATTTAAGAACCATAGTACTTTTGTTTTTGAAGCAAGGGTTACAGACAGGGAAGGAAGGGTGAATGGGAGCCATGTCCTCCTCCTGTTGGCCATCAGCCTCCCTGAGTCACTTTACGGCAGTGATGAGGAACAAGATCAAAGACACATTAGTTCTCTTTGGTCATTATTATACCTCAGAAGTCAGAACATTTTAGATGCCTGCAAGGAATGGCGAAACTTGGGAGGAATATAGCACCCCAGTGACCTATTTCACTACTGAAAATTGCTTTGGATTTCTCTTCGTTCTGGGGTGTGATTTGACTGTTTTTAAAGCTGTGCTGTTGCCCATGGTGAGGTTCAAAATTGTATCAACAAAAATGGATTGACCTGCCAGCAATGATTATTTTCTAAAACATGGGGATGGTTAACAAAATGAGACATTTCTTTGTAACTTGCCGCTAAATTAGAATGTTACTCTTTATCTATTATGGGGTAAATTCTAAATAAAAAAATCACAGTATAAATCTCCCTAGTTGTAATCTTTGACCGTTTTATAGGGTCTGGGCTCGTGGTTGTCATTGTAGTTCTCATTTTAGGGATGGTTTGATCCAGAGACTTCAATTGTCGGCAGGACCTGAATCGCACGTGTCTTATTTTGCTCTCTTCCTTGTTGGTTTCATTCTTCAGTTTCACTGTGATGGAAAGACAGCTGCCAGCATCTCTAACCCTATATTCTTCCAGATTCAGGGCCAGTGAGGGGACCCCCCCCCCCCAAAAAAAAACCTCTCAAAAATTTAATATAATTTCTGAGTCTTTCAGTGGTCCTGAGTCATATGTTATGGTCAGGGGGATGAAATGTGCTGATTGGCATGATCTGAGTCATCATGTGAATATCCTTGAAGTTGGAAGAGAGTTAATTCTACAGGAAGGATATAGATAGTAGGAGAGAGTGGTTCTGTAAAGGAAAATCTGCACTTTTATTTGGCCTTGTTTTAATCAAATAGGTGCTGAGCATGACAAAACAAGCAAAAACAAAACAAAACAAAAAACCCTTTCTTTAGACTACTGTTAGGTTTTGAAGCAGTTTTCTAAAGGCGTTAGTAGTATTAACAAGAGAAACAACCATTATAGGTTCTTTAGAGGCACCAGTTACAGTCATGACTAATGAGTAATTCTTCTTATTCTTTTTTTTTTTTTTTAAACTATAAAGCAAACATTTCAAATCTACAATACATGCCACTTAGGAATTTATATCTGAAAGATTTGTTAAAATGTTAAGGGATTTGGGGCAATACTGGTCTTTTCCTCACCACCAGCATCTCAGATAGTAGAGTTGTGCTCCAGTTATATCTATCAATCCTCGAGATCAAAGCTGAATAGATTTTGGGGCGCCTGGGTGGCGCAGTCGGTTAAGCGTCCGACTTCAGCCAGGTCACGATCTCGCGGTCCGTGGGTTCGAGCCCCGCGTCAGGCTATGGGCTGATGGCTCGGAGCCTGGAGCCTGTTTCCGATTCTGTGTCTCCCTCTCTCTCTGCCCCTCCCCCGTTCATGCTCTGTCTCTCTCTGTCCCAAAAATAAATAAACGTTGAAAAAAAAATTCAAAAAAAAAAAAAGCTGAATAGATTTTAATTTATATGTTAGTGAATGTTTTCAATGTCTGTACAGGATGTTTTAGAGATTGAGTTTCAAAGATTTTAAGCCATGTTACTTCCAGTTTAAAGATTAAAATCTGTTCAGCTTTAGTTTTAGAAGTGGATGTTTTTAGAGCACAACTTTGTTGCCAACCTACTGCTGAAGAATGATACGCAAAGTGTTTTATAACCATGAAGGCATAGAACATTTGACAAAGTTTAAGGAGATTGCTGATAAAGAAAACTGCATAGGATGTTACCATAAAGAATAATTCAAAAGTCTGTGTAAATTTTAATTACTCAGAATATTTATATTTTCCTGAGATGCTTGAGATAATTTAGATCATAAGACGGATTTGATTTTTAACTGTCTTTAGGTGGGCCATTTGAAGAGAAAGTCTGATGTTTAATTCTATTTAGCCAAGCTCAAAAGGAGTGTATTTATGCTTATTGGTGCCACCAGGCCATGAACTACCAGTAGGCTGTAAAGTCTAGAGCAATTGAATGTAGGTGAGTCTTGAGGATTTGCTGTAGTAGAATCACTGCTAAGGCTTTACCCCACTTTCAGTTCTTAGTTCTGTATTTTCTCACTGTCTGGTGGGTGGGTGTCAGGATCTAAGGTTTCCAGGCCACTGAGGACTATTGCAAGGCCTGTGCCATACCAAGACATTCTTCACTGGGTTAATTCACTGGAGAATTAGGAATTCAATCAAAAAACACTGTGTGCCTGCTGTTTGCTAGGTAGTCATCTAGATGCTGGAGATACAACTATAAATAAAATAGTCTTTTCCTCTTAGAATTTATATTATTGTTGGGGAAGATAGACAAATATCTGGAACTAACCCTATTTCTACGTTTTGCAAGTATAGCTCTTATGGGGGAACTGAGGGCAAGAAAGGATCCTTTAAGTCACTCTGATTTTTTCAATACTTTAATACAATATTGGGTCATAGGGTAATAGTTTGGGTGAAGGTAGATGATATATCCTAAAACTTGTGGTAATTTTTGGTATTGCTATTATACTTTGGACTAAGTTTAGTTGGGTTTAAACTTTTTCTTACTTATTTCTTGAGTATGTAAGACGCTTATATGGTACAGAAGTCAAAACTATGTAAACAAGTATCAGGGAAGTCTTGCTTTTATCTGTATTCTCTTCAGCTTGCTCTCACCCCCATAGGTAATCATTTTTATGAGTTTCTGGCTTAACCTTCCAGTGTTTCATTTAAACTGCATGAAGTCTTAGGGGGAGGAGAGGAAGACAGAAGGGGGGTGGGGACTAAAGGGAGGAGGTGAGTGGTGGGAATGGAGAAGAGCTCCACTTACATAGTGCTTGTGAATGTTGTCTTACTGGTGGTCTTTTTGTCCTAATACCCACCTCCTAACTCTGAAAAAGGCAATAGCTTAAAAAAAAAACCACTTTATTTTGGACTAATTTTAAATTTATAGAAAAGTTGCAAAAATAATACAGAGAATTGCCTTCATTCAGTTTCCCTTAATGTTAACATTAGGGGAATAATAAGCAGTTTTATGATAAAATTGGAATGAATGTCATTAAAGAGGAAGCCAAGACAAAGGGCATAAGAGGGTTCATGTGTACATTTACTACCTTTTCACCAAGATGACATCAATATTTTACTCATAAATGGTTAATTTCCTTTGTCCTAGCTACTGGGAGCATCTTGTAGTTTAATCATGGTGTAATAAGAATACTTACCTACTGCTTTTGAAATAAATAAAATAAGGGAAAAGGTAAAAAGTTGTACAACCCAAAGTCAGTGCTTTATAGTTGGTTAATTTGTGGAAGAATTTTTGTTGTTGTTGTTGTAAATCTTCTTATAAAATGCTGCAATGGAGTCAGTTCTGTTTTATCTGTGTGAGTGGAGGGAAGCTTGGAAACAACACTGATACCTTGGGTGAATGTTTGTAGACTCCATTACTGATTTTAGAATCTAGAGCTTGGAGTCAGAAGGTGTCTTGAAGCTGGTTTTGCCAACTTCCTAGATAGTAGAAAGATCTCTTCACCAATATCTATGTATCCACTGTAGATTCAGTCTCTGTCCAAGCCTTGCACATTGCTTTGTAAAGCAGTCTGTTCCGTTATTATTATTTTGTCATAAAATTATTCTCTTGAGTTGAAGGATAGATCATTGCTTGCTCTGTCCCCTATAGCAATAGGGGAGTGTAAAGACCAAGTTGTATCAGTTATAATTATAAATACACACACACGCACATGTGTGTATGTGTGTGCATGTGTGTGTATATATATATATATATATATATATATATACACACACACACATATATAGGAGATAGTGTATGGTATATACCTATGTATATAGGTATAACCGCTTTGCTTTCCTCTGCCTTCTTTCCTTCCTTCTTTTGAGATATCCTGCTCATTTATTATTTACTGTTTATATTTGGTTTTGTAGGAATGTTGGGATAAAGAGATGAATCACAATAATGAGTAAAACCTAACCTCATGGGGTTGTTATGAGGGTTAAATAAGATCATATGTATGAAGTGTTTAGCACAGTGCATGGCACATGGTAAGCATTTAATAAGTGCTGATAGTGTAGTGATGGTAATTGTCTCTGTCATCAAGTCTTTTCCTCCTAGATTAATAGGGAAGATAACTAACCAATGACTTTTAAGACTAGATTGAATGATATAAGTGCTCTAGGAGAGAAGCAGCAAAGTTCTTATTTATTCAAATAAAGGAGCAACTAATTTCAGTTAGAGACTCAGGAAGGAGGAATCTTTTCTCCTAAACTTTGAAGTAGAAATGGGATCTCCTTTAAGAAAATGGATTTTAGATCGACGGGGCTAGAATTAACAAAAGCCTGGAGCTAGGAACGTGTATTATCTTTTTCATGGGATCTTAAGCATTCATGTGTGACTGAGGGGTTGGCTATGTGGAAGATCTAGTCTAAAATAAGGATAGGATGTGGAGAGGTCAGATTGTATAGGGCTTTGAAAGCAATATGGAAAGTTTGTACTTCATTCTAGAGACTTTGGGTAATATTTTCAGGTCTTCGAACAGAAGATCAAGATCGCAGTCTTACAGCAAAATAGATGTGGTTATTGTATATAGGTAATTAGTGGTTCCTGTTAATTTAAAATCTTGAGTGAGAGGGCTAATAAAAAAATATATAGGAGGAGATAGTTGCTGTAATCCAGGGTATGAAATGGAAACCATTGGCAGATTGTAGAAAAATGAGTCTTTTAGAGTAAGCCCTAGGAAATTTTCATAAATATATTTGGGGCTTTTCATACTTAGAGGATTAAACCAATTTATTAGACAATAACCTTCCCTATTAAAGAATCTTAATCGCTAGATTGGGAGAAAAGATTAGGTTGGTATGTGCATGGAAAGAAAGAACTGCACTTTTCTGGCTGGCTGCACATGTAATTGAAGATGGTCTTACCTTAGTAGATTGGGCTGTCTTTCAGCCTGAAGGGAGAGCTGTAAGCATTTTTTAAAACTGAGCACTTGGGGCGCCTGGGTAGCTCAGTCGGTTAAGTGTCTGACAGCTCAGGTCATGATCTCACGGTTTGTGAGTTCGAGCCCCGCATCGGACTCTCTGCTAACAGCTCAGAGCCTGGTGCCTGCTTCAGATTCTGTGTCTCCCCCTTTCTCTGCCCCTCCTTTGCTCATGCTCTGTGTCTCTCTGTCTCTCAATAATAAATAAATGTTAAAAAAAAAGTTAAAAAACAAAACTGAGCACTTGATTTCTGTTTTTAAGTCTGAAAATAATTATCTGACAGAGGGAACTAGCCTTTGGGAATGAATCTGATGGGCACAGACTTGAGCACTGCCAACATCTTCTCTTTTTGGTATGCTATTACTTGGCTGTCTGTTAACTTCCAGTTTTGTTGATTTCTACCGTTGCTTATGGAGCATTTGCCTTTTCAACACTTGGGGCTCCAAATGATTTGTGCATCTTAGTTGGAGAAGTTGTTGGGCAGGAGGCCTGATCAGGAAAGAGATTGGGTGGCTGTTGGTCAGGTGAGGATTTAATTTCAGCTCACAACAGTTGGGTTATTGGCTGGCTGGAGTGACCAGTGAGTTGTGTTTTGGCTAAGCATCTTTTCCTGGTCGTACAGATGATCTGGCATCTAGACTGAACAAGCAGCTGGGGTATATGTATGTAAAAACTGCTTGTCTGTTGGTATGAGACGGACTTGCATGTCTCCGGTATCCTTCCGAAGGGAAGAAAACAAATTACTACTTGGTTTATGTTCCAGGAAATACTAAGGCTCTTTACAGGTAAATAGCACTTATATAACATTTATGCTTTTTGAAAATATTTTATATCTGTTGTCACTTCATGCTCACAACAACCCCATAAAGGAGATGGGGCAGGTATAATTCCTATTTGACAGAGTGGATACTAAATCATAAATAAGAGACTGGGTTAAGGTTGCTGGGTTAACAAATAAATGGGATAGCTTAACTGTATTTCATTTTTGGATTGTAACTTTCAGAAAGTTTTATGAGGAAAAAGCTGAACATGTCCCTCTTTTTTGTTGTTAATTTTTAGCGGCGTCTTAGACACCTTCGGAACATTGCTGCCCGGAATATTGTTAATAGAAATGGCCATCAGCTCCTTGACACCTACTTCACACTTCACTTGTGTAATACCGAAAAGATATACAAAGGTAAGAGAATCTGTGGACTTGCCTACAGATTGTTACATCTCATTTTTATTCTTTCGTAATACAAGTGAGTAACAGTGCCCTCGCTTTGCTGTTATTGCTTATTGGGAAGCAAAATTGTCATACTGTCTGAAAATATTTAATGAGCAGTAGTTACATATATCATATATAAAAGAAACAGGGCTTTTGGATAGTTCTTAAATTGATAAATTTATCATTTATTTATGCATGTTAGCTATTAATGTTTTTATTCTAGTTGGTATCATTAAAATATACTATATGAGTCCAGCATACAATACTAATTTTGTTTTCTTTAAAATATAATTGTTGAAATATTATGGTAAAATTAGGACCAGTTTATGTCTTCTCGTATCGGTAATTCCTTGTGTATATATGGCGTCATTCTTAGAAGAATGCCATGGTTTCCTTGAATTCATTTGTACCTATTGTACTGTGGACTGCTCCATAAGTGACAATTCTGAGAGTAGACCAAATATTTGATTCAAAATCACAAGCACCTTTTGAATACATATTGGACGAAAGGTACTTGGATATAATCCATTGACCTATGTTGGATGGTAGAAGAGAACAAGCATGGTGTATGACAGGAATATTGGATTAGGATTGAAATACATGCATAGTAGGTCTAGCTCAGCCATTGACTAGCTGTGTGACATTGGACAAAGATCATGTCTTCTTGAACCGCACTTTTCCCATTTGTAAAGTGGAGATGATGCCTTATGAAATTGGCAAGACAGATATTTGTGAGGAACAACTGAGATAAGGTGATAACACTTGGTAAGATGTGATTGAAGGTCTATTTATATTAACAAAAAGTGGCGTTATTTTAATTAGAGGTACTAAAGGCTTATTTGAATTTTGTCCTCTGGCAAAGAAAGATGAAAAATTCAAACAATGTCTTATCTTTTTGGTTTTAATTACTTTTAAAAACCATTATTAAAACAGTAGTCATTTAACACCTTTTTTTGTTTTTTTTTTTTAAATTGCAATACCAGTATATGCTCATTAGGAGATTCAGTCAGGAATTATATAGGGTAGCACAACGCAAATAGCGTTAAAATAATTTTTAAGGGTGAGGAAAAAAGACTCTAAATTCTGCCCTTGTCATATAATTTTTCATTCTTACTTTTCATTGTAAATATTGCATTTCTAAAAAACAGTTATATTAATCTGAAGATTAATGCTAGCTACAATAACAAATACCACAAATCTCAGTGGCATAACATAATACATTTCTTACACTAAGTCCAATGCAGGTGTTCTTTATCAGGCAGGGTATTGGCAGTTGTCCTCTAAGTGGTGACTCAGGTATCCAGGCTTCTTCTGTTTTGGAATGCTGCTATCATCAATACATGACTTGGGGCATGGCAAGAGAGGAGGATCATTTGAGGGAGATTTTTATAACAGAAATGGCCCCCATAAATTCCATCACATTCCATTGGTCATAAATCAGTAGTGTAGTCCTTTTTAGATGAAGAAAGGACTGGGATATGTTGTCTTCCTATGTGTCCAGAAGGAAAAGGGAACAGTTTGGTTATTATTTGTCCTAGGGGTATAAGCATTTTTTCAGACCTTAATACATTTGGTCTCCTGCTCACTAATTGGTTTTATCATTAGCAATATATGACAATGCCAGAGCGTTTAAAATTTTTGATATGTTTCTTTATAATTAGTCCTTGATTATCTTCATAAAATTTATATGTTCTTGGTCCAGTGTTCTCTTTGATAATAGTAATTCACATAGTACTTAGCACATTTTAGGTATTTGGTGATTTGTAATGTTAACAATTGTAGTAGTTTTTTTTTTTTTTTTTTAAACGTTTGTTTATTATTGAGAGACAGAGAGACACAGAACATGAGCAGGGGAGGGGCCGAGAGATGGAGAGACAAAGAATCCGAAGCAGGCTCCAGGCTCTGAGCTGTCAACACAGAGCCCGATGCGGGGCTCGAACCCACAAACTGTGAGATCATGACCTGAGCCGAAGTTGGATGCTTAACCAACTGAGCCACCCAGGCACCCCGACCTGCCTTTTCTCCCTCTTTCAATAACCCTTTTGAATGAAGTCTCTTTACCAATGTCCAGAATTATTTTTCACAATGATAAAGAAACAAAAATCCCTTGGGTCATTTTTGACTCTTTGCCCTAAAACTACACAAATCCATCAGCAGATAGCCATTGGCTCTGCCTTAATTTTAGCACCAGAGTGGAGCCCACTCCCTCCATTCTCCCCAGCCACCTTTGTCCAGACGTCTCCATCTGTCACTGGGATTATTGCCTTAACTTTCTAATGGTCCTCGCTGATTCTATCTTTTCTTCCCTAAAGTCACACAAAAGACGAAGAGAATTTTATTTTATTTATTTAAAGTTTTTAAATGTTTATTTATTTTTGAAGGAGAGAGAGACAGAGCATGA
>NW_024412411.1:5182125-5196554 GCF_014898765.1 Herpailurus yagouaroundi
ATCTTGAGTTTAGAAGTTAAAAGTTCCCTCAATGAAATGCTCATTCTCATAGTTAGGGAATAGCTGGTATAGACCACAGGGAAGTCTCTGTTAGTGGTGGAGTCTGTCACTAATTGGCAAGTCCCTTAGCTAGGACATTTAGTTCCTCTTGTGAGCTTTGCTTAATTTATCCCTAAAATAAGTGAACTGATAATTCTGAGAGTTAATGCCTACTCCAAAATGTCATGGTTGAATGAAGTCTATCTATGGTCCTCTTTTGGGCACACAAGTCAGACTTTATAACTTTTAACTACCATAGGAGGAACTGGGAAGCTCTTTCCTTAGGAAGCCTAGTTAATCCACCTTACCTTATTGGACCTCTGATGAGAAGCCCAGATATTCATTTCCTGATCATTATGTGGCCCTCGGTGTAGGATGCCACGATAGAGGGCCATTTGGTTCTTCTCACAAAACCACTCGTACCACCTGTTTAGTGGCATCATTTCTTAGTTTTAAAAGAAAGGTTGTTTTTTTTTTTTTTTTTACGGGGGAGAATATTTGAAATACTGATTTCTAAGTTATTCTTTTATGTTGGCTGAATTCACAGCAGATCCTAAGAAGTTATGTGTGAGATTTTTTGACTTTTGACATCTTTTAGTGCTCTTGGGAGATTGCCTACTTTTTAGGTAGTTCAAATCGTCACATCCCCAAAGAACAAAGCCGTGTTAATGTGTTAATGGATGAAGAGCTAGGTTCTAATTGTGATTCCCTCTTAAACTTGGAATTTTTATAAAATCAGTTTTGTTCTTTAGACATAGTTCTTTTTTTACCCACAAAATGTTGAGTGCCTGTCCTTTCCTGGAATGCCAGCCAGCTACTTTGAATACATCAGAAGATTAACTCTATATAATCCAGAAGATTTTAGGTTGGTTTTGTTCACTGCACTTGGAACAATGCTTGGCACAGAGTAAACCCTCGTATATTTTTTTCATTTAATTGTTTGAATAGCTAATGCAGTCATGGTTCAAAATATATATAAAGGCTTAAACTCTTTCTTTCACCTGTCCCATTCCCTAGTTTTTTACCCCAGCCTAAAAACTACGGTTCTACATTTCTTGTTCATCTTTTCTGAGATTCTTTATGCAAATACAACTAAAAATAGTACAAAACTACATATATTTCTGTGCTTTCCATTTTTCACCTAAAATGCCTTAGACGTTTTTCCATATTGGTTCACAGAGAGCTTCCGTAATTTTTTTTTCTGAATATTTTTGCATTGAATAGATGTACCAGAATTTATTTAACTGGCCTCTGTTGGTGGGCATTTAGGTGGTTCTTGTCATATGCACAGTACTGCTTTGACTAACTTCATAAGTACGTTTTTTTGTATGAGTGCTAGTTTAGCTATGGGGTAAATTTCCAAGAAGTGGAAGTACAAAGAATGCGTACTTATAGTTTTGGTAGATATTGCAAAACTGTCTTTGTTTACATTCCCACTTGGTATGTATGAGTGGCTTTTCCCTTACAGGCTCACCAATAGACTGTGCAATCAAACTTTTGAATTTCTGCCGATCTGATAGGTGAAAAATAATTTTATAGTAACCTTTAAGTTTGTATTCCTCCTTTATGAGTGAGGTTGAGGTACTAAAAAAAGCATTTGTTGAATGAATGGAATGCTGCATAACAGCCAAAACATGCCATTGAAACCATGTTCTACATTCTCTAATTGCTTTGTTTTTGTTTTTGTTTTTTTAGGTCTTACTTAGCATGGATAGAGAAGCATTTGTATCTAATCGTCCCTTTCATGTAGAAATAGGTCTTGGATGACTTGAAAATTTACTTGTCGAATAGTTTTGCTTAAATTGAGTTAATAAAAATTAATAGAACTGTGTTAATAAAAATTATAGTTTATAAAGTGTTTTTGATTTCGCTATTTCATTTGAGCCTCACAGTAATCTTGTTATCTTCCATGTGTCATTGTCCTTTGAAAGGTGAAGGAACCATGTGGCCCAAAAGGTTAATTGACTTGTCCAGGATAAAGCTGATAGGTAGATTGGGGATTGGAACTATGTTTTGGCTCTGAATTCTCCTCCATTCACTATTTTGTTTTGCATCATGCTGCTAATTTTATTGAAACTATTTTAGGTGTAACAGAATGGTGAACACAGTGTAGGCCCATGTTAGACATTGCCCTGTACTCCATGATTTTGTATGTGGCCTTTTTGTTGACCTCTCTCCATTTAAATTAGCAAGCCTGTTTTGAAGGTCTAATGGAGAAAGCCTATTGTTTAGTTTCTTTTATACATATATTTCGTCAGCAAAGTTTTGGAAGAAATAGTGATACTCCTCTTAGAGCTAAAGATATATATTTTGGGAACTGTTTAATTTAGACACTTTGCAGATTAAATTGAGGAATTCTCTCCAAAGAAAAGAGGAATATCTTTTTTTCCCATTGATTTTAAAGTAGTACATGCTTGCAATAAATTCAAACAATACAAAAATAAATTAAGTATAACATGAAAGTACTTTGTAATAAAAAAACATTTTTTAAGCCCTTTTAGTCTTTCCCCCTAAAAATAAACATGCTAGACATAAAGTAGAATACACCCACACATACACCTACACACATAAACTTTTATAGTTAATTTATGGTTGGAGTAATTGATTAATCATATGGGAAAAATGAAAAGAATGATACTTAGGGTTGTCTAATGTTGGGATTTTCACAAGTAAGATTATAAATTGGTACAGTACTTTTAGAGAACAACATGGTAATATCTATTAGACACAAACTATTTTTCCTTTAATCTTGCATTTTACTTCTAAATGTTTATCTTATAGATTCAAGGGTCTAGAATATATATCTCTAAATGATTGTTTATTTATAACTTACTTGAAATATCTAAAAATTACCAGTAACCTGAATGTTCATCAGCAGAGGAGTCCTTTTAAAAACAATTAGAATTACCCCTTTTCTTTTTTTTTCTTTAAATGTTCATTTATTTTTGAGAGAAAGAGAGAGAGAGCAGGGGAGGGACAGAGAGAGAGGGAAACACAGAATCTGAAGTTTCAGGCTCTGAGCTGTCAGCATAGAGCCCGACATGGGGCTTGAACTCATGAACCGCAAGATCATGACCTGAGCCAAAGTCAGACGCTTGACTGACTGAGCAGCCAGGCACCCCAGAATTATTCCTTTTCTTATTTTAAATAATTGTTCAAAATAGAAAAATAGAAACTGCCAAGTAGAAAAAGTTAGCAGCCTAATTCTATCACCTAAGATAAACATTATTAACATAATTATAAAAATTTGGATCCTGTTGTAAATTTTATTTTGGAACTTTTTCCCCTACTTAATACATTGTGACTATCTCTCCACGGAATAAAATGATCATCCTTATCTTTTTAATTTTTTTTAAGAAAGACAAACCTACAGTAATATAAGGAGTATATCAAGAAGTGCTTTACCCAGAGCTTGCCCATTGGAGTTTTATGTGTGCATAGGCCTGCTATTCATTTATTGCCTGACTAGTCCTAAGCTTCAGTCATGGACTTCTTTGGCATGTTTCACTATATTTGAGTTTCATCTATAATGTTGCATACTTTATATGTTTAAGTTCCTTATTTTTAAACTTATGTCTAAGTAAAATTGTTCATTTAATTACGAAATATTTATTGAGTGTCTGCTCTGTGCCAGGAATGGTTTTACGTGCTGAGGAGACAGCAGTTGTACAAAACAATTGCTCCTGTCCTTTCAGAGCTTACAATTGGGGGTTGATGAATATATGAAACATAAATTCAAATACGTAAGAAAAAAGTAAGTGTGTCCGTGTATCACCTAAAATCATCTCAAGTACCAGTGGTATGTGCATCACACCTGGGAAATTTCTCTTATAGCAACACAAGGTACCAGGGTCCTTGTAAGCTCTTGAGAGACAGAGCATCACAATGGTGACTTCAGCAGGGTCAGAAGAGGCGATGTTTGTGTGACTATCTGAGACATTTCTCTCTTGATTGTGCCTTCAGGTTTTGTTAACATGTACAATACGCATGAAGGTTTGTAGAATCATGAAATTTCAAAGCTTGCAAGAGGACCTTTGCTTATTAGTCTAATTCTCTAAGTTGTCTAATGAGAAATGGGCCCAAGGAGATTAAAGAGACAGAATGTTAATGACAGGTAGAAGTAGAACTTAGGTTACCTGGTTGCTAGATCATTGTCCGTTCCACAGTACTATGATGGATGATCATATTAGAGATGTTTGAGAAAAACAGAGCAGATGGAATCAGTTTTTGCAGAGTGGCCATAAGGTAGGAGAGAAGAAAGTCTAAACTTCTAAGGGCTCAAATTTGTATCTGGGGTAAAATTTACTAAATTAAATCTTAACAAGCTTTGATTTTTCTTTATTAATGTTTTTTTCCTTTAAAATCTTTTAATTTATGTTTATTTATTTTTTTGCAGAAAAATAATTTTTGTAGAAAATATAGGGAAATTCGATCCCTTGAAAATATTACAAATGTTTTACTGGAACAAATGTTAAAAATTTGCAGGATTAAGAGTTAATGAGCTTATTTTCTTTCATATCACTTATTGTTTTTTTTCTTCTTTTCCAGAATTTTATAGAAGTGAAGTGATTAAGAATTCCTTGGTAAGTTTGATTTCTGACAGGTACACTGACTAAGCCTACAACTCCTGTTTCAGAAAATGCTGAGGCAGAAGTTCAAATTCAGTTCTGGTATTATGATACTTCTACAGTTAAATCTTCGCTTACTTACTGCTTAAATTTTCATTGATTTATTTTGCTGTATCTTTTGTGCTTAGAAAATGCCTGGCACATAGTAGGTGCTTGATAAATGTTTGCTGAAGGAACTGATATTTTCTCTGTTAAAACTTCAAATTTTTTTTTTAACTCAAATTCTATAATTCTGTCAGTTCTATTTACTATAGAGGGTTTTTTTTTTTTTTTGACTATTTGTGTTAACCAAACATAATAAATGATGTCTTTGTTTAGATATAGTTCTTACAAATTTCATGTTAGGGCCATTGTATAGATCCTTCCACTTGTTTTTTAGTGATGTCATTGCTAAGTTAGAAAGTTGGAAGCGTCCTACTTTTGATAATGTATACTTGAGATATTTGTATGAATGGCTCGGTTTATTGGGCCATGTTGATAAAGAAAAGAGCTTTATGGTAATTATCATATCCTTTTAATGGTCCAAGACCATACCGGATTTGGCCCGTGTTCACTTTTCCCTCCTTATCTCTTAATACTTTTCCTTACCTACTGTGTTCCAGACATACCTCATTTGTTCAGTGCTTCATACATGCTAAGCTTGTCTTATTTCTTATGTCCCCAACTCTTTATTTCGCTGAAGAAGTCTTTGAGGTCTCAGTGATAGAATTTTGGCTAGGCTTTCTATGACTATTCCATTGAAAGTGGTTCCCTTTCTCCTAGTCACTCTTTTTACATCACCTGTTTTATTTTCTTTAGAGCATTTATCACTCTTGGAGAGCATTTATCACTCTTGGAAATTCTTATTCACTCATTTGTTTGTGTTGGTTATCTATCTCCCACCTACTAGAGAACACAACCATGAGAGCAAGGACCTTGCCCAGAGTCTAGAATATTATAGATGTTCAGCAAATACTTGTTAGATGAATAAATAGATATCAATGATGTGTTGTGTTTACAGAATCCTTTTACGTATGTATTCCATTTTGGTTCTTAGAACATTCTGTAAGGTGGATGGGGTAGGTCTGAAGAAAATGACATCCAGAGAGGCCCAACAAGTTTTGCAGTCACATGCAGGACCAGATCCCAAGTACAGACCTCTGTCTTTAGGTCTCTGCTACTCTTTCCTCTTTGTTAAGCTGCCTTCTAAATGTTTCTAAAATAGAATAATAAATTTGGCTTCTAGGTCAGTTTCCTTGAGCCCACCTCGGAGGAGCTCCAAATCCCCAGTATCGCTCTTATTCTACATATATTCAATGACATATGAATTCATGCCTGACGTATTGTAGCTAATGAGTCAATACCAGTTTCTCTTCCTCTCTTGGCTCAGGTGAAAATAAAAGTGTCCTACAGAGCAGGGAGAGCTAGGGAAGAGTGGGTGGTTTTAGGGGCAGATAGAATAGAATTTCACCTTGATTTATTCTACCCCCACCCCCTTTGATAATCAAAACTCTTGTTGGGAATGATTTTACAATGTCCCATTGCTTTTTCTCTGGATTTGTGTCATAATGGACCCTGTGCTAATAGTGCTCTTTTAGTGTATTGTTCTTCATAATTGGTTTTGTATTTACTTGCTGTCATTTGACTTTCAAGTTCTTATTTCTAAACATCATCTCTTTGAATGTAAACTCTTCGCCTCTTTGTGGCTCCTAGCTTCCATTGCTTCTGAATTGCCTGTGAGGCTGTGATATCTTCATCCCTGGTGTACTTAGATTGAATACATGTTTTATAAAAATATTGTAGAATGGATTTCAGACAAGGGAGAGGTTTGGACAAAAGACTTCCAAAGTCCTTTCAGCTTACAGTTTGTACTGCAGTTGTTTCATGGGTATAGCACTTACAGCATTTGCTTACATTGTAATTGTTCATGAACGTTTCATCTCCCAAAGAAGATGAAAGCTTTGGGAGGTGGAGACTGCTTGACTATCTTTATGTCCCTCTAGCTCCCAGTGTACTTCTTGGGAGTTGTTTGATAAATGTTGATTTGTTGATGTTTCCTTTTAAGGATATGCTTTGAGATTATGGTATTTCTGGCAAGGGTTGTTCTTTCTTTAATAGCTTAATATAGGTTTGATAAACTGCAATTCATTTCTTTTTTTTTTTTTTTGGAAAGGACTCTTCCTTCTTTGCTTTTTGCTAAATCATTGTGACTAGTTCAGATTAATGGGCATTGGGTACTATAGGAATCAACAACTCTCAGAGAATATGCTGGAAATGGCACATTGTCACTTCTCTCCTTGCGTTTCTGAAGAACCACAGATAAGCAGAATTTGTTGTTTTTTTCCCTGCGTAGGAGTTTGTGATTTAAAAAAAATTTTTTTTAACATTTTACTTGTTTTTTGAAAGACAGAGACAGAGTGTGAGCGGGGGCAGGGGAGAGAGAGAGAGGGAGACACAGAATCCAAAGCAGGCTCCAGGCTCTGAGCTGTAAGCACAGAGCCTGATGCGGGGCTTGAACTCATGAACTGCGAGATCATGACCTGAGCCGAAGTCAGACACTTAACCAACTGAACCACCCAGGGGCCCCAGGAGTTTGTGATTCTTAAGCTACTGTACTATTTGCTGAATAGAGTTAGTGACTTAATGCTCTTATTCCTCCTGGTTACCGGTTATGTGTGGCACATAGAAGGTGCTCAGCAAATGTTTCTTAATGAATAGACTCCTCTAGTAGTACGTTTATTGACTGACTTCGAAGTTATATCCTGCACCCCCAGTCTTCAATTAGCTATTAAAGATTAGGCAAGGTAATGCTTCATTTATTTCTAGCTGAAGCTTTGGGTAAATTTTCACTCTGGTGAACTAAGTTGAATTCTGGTGAGCTTGTGAATATTCGTTTTTACTCCTGTAACTTTAAGGCTTCAGCTCTTTTCCCTAGGTTTATAGTTTTAGTTTGGTCCCCAGACCAGAGTGGCCGGTTTTGCCATTGTGATGTCAAAGGAAATATGGAAAAATGGCTACAGGGTTGAAAAGTATTTTTGCCCAAATATTAGATTAAGCTGTCCTTAGGTACCTATCTGTGCATCTTTCTGACTCTGGAATACAGTGTTCTGTGCACTGCCCAGTACATGTGTCACTGGCCACATGTGGCTGCGGAGCACTTGAAATGCGGTTAAGTAATACTGGGGAACTAAATTTTAAATTTTATTGAATTTTAATTTAAATAGCCACAAGTGGCCAATGGATAGTGTATTGGACAGCACAGTCTGGATGCTTTGAAAAGCTTTCTTATAATTTGTAACATTAGCAGGAAGAGATTTCCCTTTTTGTGTGCTCTGAGAAAACAAAACTTTATACTTCTACTACTAGTACCATTCTTAAAAAAAATTTTTTTTTAATGTTTATTTATTTTTGAAAGAAAGAGAGAGTGAGCGAGTGAGCACGGGCAGGGTAGGGGCAGAGAGAGAGGGAGACACAGAATCCAAAGCAGGCTCCAGGCTCTGAGCTGTCAGCACGGAGCCCAAGGCAGGGCTCAAACTCATGAACTGTGAGATCATGACCTGAGCTGAAGTCGGATGCTTAACTGACTGAACCACTCGGGTCCCCCCCCCCCCCCGCCCCGGTATCATTCTAAAGCTGTAAGAGCTGTTCATCTGGTTGTTTTAGCTTCTTTAATATATATGATAAACCTTATAAAGGCAGGGACATGTTTATAACCTCTGTAGTCATTGTATTGTGTTTAGTTTGTATTTGGCAAACAAGTAAGAAAAGAGAAAATAGCCTAATCCAAGTTGTTGTAAGATTTACCATTTTTTCATGTTCACCAAGAAAAATATGCACTTCTAATTAAACTGAAACACAGGGCTTTTGTAATAGTCCTGGATGAGTTTTGATTCAATCTTCCTAGCTTCTTGTTACTTTGAAATTTCTTTTACCTTTCCAAGGTATTTATTTAGCAGTCTTTCCTTCCTTTAGGTGTACTGTTTGACCTGTGATGGAATCTTTTGTAGGTATCTCGGTAATAAAATATAAATATGCTTCCTTAATCTGTGGGAATTTCATTACATCTTATAGAAAAGGATGGATGAGGGTTTTTTCTTCATCTACAAATACTTGCTTCTCTAATACCAAATTCATGATTTGTTGCTCTGTGTCTATGCCTTCCTGTCTACATAAAAACAATACTTTTTATTGAAACTTAACATACATAAAGAAGAGTTTACATATCTTAAGTATACAACTGGATGAATTTTCTGAAATTCATGTAACCAGCACGCAGGTCAAGAAATAGGATATTTTTAGTGCCCCAGAAGCCCTCTCATGCCTTCTTCAGTTACTGCTGCTGTCCTGACTTAACATCATAAATTAATTTTACCTACTTTTTAAGCATTATAGAAATGAAATCATACAGTATGCACTCTTTTGTGTCTGACTTCCACTTTATAAGAGTCTCAACTGTATATTGTAAGTCATTCATATTGTAGGTATATTTGTAGTTTGTTTATAATATTGCATTGTGTGAATGTACCAGAATTTATCCATTTTTCTGTTGATAAGCATTTGGTTAGTTTCTAGTTTTGAGCTAATATGAATAGTGCTGGTGTGAATATTCTCCTGTGTATCTGTTGGTTGAACATGTGTGGACGTTTCTGTTGAGATACATATCTGGGAGTGGGCCTGCAGGGAGTATGCATGTGACCCCCTTGAGTATATAATGCCAGACAGCTTTCCCAGATTATTGTTTCATTTGCAGTCTGGCCAACAGTCTATGAGAGTTCTGGGTTATTGCACATTGTTGCAATCACTTGCTGCTCTTTCAATCTTTTGAATTTAAAATTTTGATAGATATTATGTACAGGGTTTTTTGTTTGTTTCAGTTTACACCAGGAGAGAGATTTTAAATGCCAGTCAAACTCAGCATGGGTAGTGCCAACAGTGTGCCTAACTTAAAAGAGCTGATATTAACAACAACTATTTTTGAGGTTGTGCTTGTAGAGACAGTGACTCTTGATGACTGCCACCTGGTGGTCAAAAGTTATAGAACCTTATCGATCTTAACATTTCTAAAATTAAAGTTCATCTTACAAAGCGAAGGTGAGTGCATGTTAGAATTGATCATAAATTGGGGGTGCCTGGGTGGCTCACTGGTTTAAGCATTTGACTCTTGACTTTGACTCAGGTCATGATCTCTCGGTTAGTGAGATTGAGCCCTGTGTCAGGCTCCACGCTGGGCATGGAGCCTGCTTAAAATTCTCTCTCTCCTTCTTTCTCTGCCCCATCCCCGCTCTCTCAATCTCTCTCTCTGCTTCAAAAATAAAGAATTGATGATAAATTGGACTATGTTAGATGGTAATAAAGATAATGGAGTAAAATAAAGCAGAATCCGAGAGTATCTGGCAGTCTGGATTGCTGTTTTTCTCTGGTAGTCACATAGATGAAATCATTTGAACAGATAATTGAAAGAAGTGAGGGAACAGGCTATGTACCTATATGGGGAAGGACTGTTGCAGGCCAAGAAACAGGAAGGTACAAAAGCAGGAGTGTACCTGAGGTTTTCAAGAACTGGCTAAGAAGCTAGTATGGCTATGTGGGGTGGGATGAGCAGGGGTGGTTTGAAGTCTTGCTCAGCAAGTATGACAACAGGGGCAAAGGAACAGAGGATCAGGGCCACAGAGGAAATGACCTGGAGAGATACGAGATGATGGTTAAGGTCTGGTTAGCAGGAGAGAGATTTGGGCAAGGGTGCAGTTACACGTCACACAAAACTAGGAGTATTTGGTAGGCAAAGTCACTCAACTATTTCATTTATCTATTTTCTATTGTCTGTAGCATAGTGCTTCATCCAAAGAAGTCCAACAAATGTCTATCGCATTGAGTAATGAATAATCCACCTTTGACAGGCTAGATGGTAGAGATGTGTCTCCAAGTTACAAGTCAAGAGTCATGGTTTGTTCTCAGATACATTTAGTGTAGAACAGTTAGTCGTCAGTGTATGCTTTAACTTTAAAGGTCTCTAGTTCAGCTAGCATGTCACACCCTCCAAACCATTTGTTAACTCTTGGATTTTTTTTTTTTTTTTTTGGTTTAGGAGAAGGCTAGATTGAAGGGTCATTGGTTAATTAATAACTAAAATGATTGAAGCAACAAGAATGGAGGTACCCAGATTCTCTAACATTGACTTTATATGTTTACAAAAGTGCAGATGAGTTGTATAATGAACCCACGTGCACCTATCTTTAACAGTTATAAAGTTGATCATTAGATACTTTTGCAAAAAGGGAGTTTTTAAACTTTGATCACAAAATTAAGAGTTTCATGGTAGGAGTAAGAGTGGTGCTAGTTTACATGTGGGTTGAAATTTCCCTGTATCTGTGTGTTTCTTTAATAAATAAGAGGCATCAGTTATTAAGTACCCACCTGTGATTCAAGTAGCGTGTTGGATGCGTGATGTACATTTTTTCTTACCCTGATAGCAGTGCTACAAGGTAAGATACGTGCTGCTTTGGTAGTTAGGGAAACTGAGGTTCAGGCAGGCTGAGGAACTTGCTCTAGGCTCCTAGGCTGGTAGTGACTGGTAAAACCAGAGGGCCCCATTCTTTTACAGCATTGTGCTGCCTCCCTTTACATCACATTTCCTTCAGCTTCCTTCCTTCTACTGATTAAATATTCGTTAGAGGTCTAGTGGAGGTCAGTGATAGGACTTATAATTGAATAAACAAAGTTCTAGAGCCTATATTTTTAGGGAAAGCATGTGACATAATTATCAGAACCATAAACTTTGGTTGGAATGTTGACTGCCTGAGCTGTTTCAAATCTTTGGGGAAAAAACTGACTTCACAGTATAAATATTTTTTATGACTTACTGAGTGATTGTCAAACCAAGTTTATGTTTCAGTTGAATTGTGACCAGATGAATTAACACTTCATCTCTGTGGGTACGTGCACGTGAGAAGAGAGCTGGATCCTCTTGATTTATGCCAAATTATGTTATCCAGTATTAAATTGCATCATCTACAGGGGTTTCTAACTTCTGTCTGGTCAACTACATGAGCTGGAGGGAGACTAGGATAATTGACACATGCAATCATAGTACCAGGGAACAACAGGATTTTTTGAAAACATGGAAGAGTATTATTTATCTCAGTTAAGAGAGGATGGCTAGGAAAGGTTTCTGACAGAAAGGAAGTCCTAAGTTGAGATGTGACGGGGGAGTAGAGGTGCATTAGAGGGAAAGAGAGCTGAATGGGCTGAGAAAGAACTACTACTTACAAAATCAGCATGCAGTTCCCAAGAGTTACTGTGTATTTTTTGAGAAATTTAATGATTTAAGGTGTTTCTTTTTAATTTTTTTTGACATTTATTTTTGAGAGACAGAGAGAGACTTGAGAGACAGAGCACGAGTGGGGGAGAGGCAGAGAGGCAGAGGGAGACAGAGAATCGAAGCAGGTTCCAGGCTCTGAGCTCTAAGCTCAGAGCCCAATGCAGGGCTCGAACCCACAAGCCATGAGATCATGACCTGAGCTGGAATCAAGGGTCAGATGCTTAACCGACTGAGCCACCCGGGCACCCCTTAAATTGTTTCTTATGAGAATACATTTGTTATTGAGTGATAAGAACAATGATATTTTGCGAATGTTTTGAAATTTTTGTACAAGTGTGTTTCTGTAATAAATAAGCAGTCACTGAGCAGTGTTCTGGGGAAATTGTCCTGGTAAAATAATGATTTTGGATTGTCTTGTGGGTAGTTAGTAGGCAGGGAACTTTTCAAAGCCATAAATATCCTGATATTTTGCCGCTGTATTTTTAGTGAATACGGTATAGGTTCCTAGATGATCTTAGTATTTGAATAATTTGTTCCATCTAGAAAATGGGCTGACATGCGTAGGTTAAACATAAATAAAAATCATCTGGGTCTTTATAGTAATAAAGTGCACGGGAAATAAAGTCTTTGAATGTCTGGTAGGCTTTTTTTCTGCCTGTGTCTGAATGTACAGACTCAGGAGTTACCGCTCATTGTCTGGCAGCTATTTTGTGAAAGTATAAAGGAAGGTCATTATAATGAGAAGGCTGACAATAGCTGTGCTGGGTTACTGCTGTGTTGGCTTAGAAAGGAAACCCAGCTCATCTGTTTACCCATATGATGTAATGTAAGAACACTAGCCTCACCTTCAAAGGCTTCTAATATGTTAAAAAAATTTTTTTTTAATGTTTATTTATTTATTTTGAGAGAGAGAAAGAGAGAGTGAGCAGGGGAGGGGCAGAGAGAGAGGAAGACAGAATCCTAAGCAGGCTCCTCACTGTCATCGCAGAGCCCCATGTGGGGCTCGAACCCATGAACCACGAGTCCATGACCCAAGCCGAAATCAAGAGTCGGATGCTTAACTGACTGAGCCACCCAGGCGCCCCTCTAATTTATTTTAGAATGAAGTATTTACAAACGTTTAATGCAACAACTGCCCCCAGAATCATCCCTCTCCCCCATGCAATACAGCCATTCAGATATATTCACCAAGTGTTGTTTTCACTTTGGAAAGAGGTGGTTCTTTCATACTTTCTCTGGTACTTTGTCATTCTGAGAGTGAGAATTTGAAATTATACTGTGTCATATTCTAGAGTACATGTACTTTAGATGAGAGGTCATCTTACAAATAGGAGAGGAAATAGCTGCCTTTTCAGGTGGTGTAATTTGAAGGCCAGGAAGGTTCTCCAACTTCTGCTCTTTAGACTTTAAGGCCTAAAATTATATCATGAAGAGATACCTTTATTTGCTTTATCTCTGCAACCTCTTCCTTTTTAAAAAAATTTTTTTAAATGTTTATTTTTGAGAGAGAGAGGCAGAGAGAGAGGGAGCACAGAATCTGAAGCAGCTCCAGGCTCCGAGCTGCCAGCACAGAGCCCAATGCGGGGCTTGAACTCTGAATGGCAAGATCATGACCTGAGTGGAAGTTGGACGCTTAACCAACTGAGCCACCCAGATGCCCCCAGCAACCTTCTCCTCTTAAGATGCTGTATTTTTGGGGCGCCTGGGTGGCGCAGTCAGTTAAGCGTCTGACTTCAGCCAGGTCACGATCTCGTGGTCCGTGAGTTCGAGCCCCACGTCAGGCTCTGGGCTGATGGCTCAGAGCCTGGAGCCTGTTTCTGATTCTGTGTCTCCCTCTCTCTCTGCCCTCCCCTGCTCAAACTCTCTCTCTCAAAAATTAATAAACATTAAAAAAAAATTAAAAAAAAAAAAAAGATGCTGTATTTTTTCTGCTATTGGGTCTTTAAGGAATATTAATTTCATTACTTTTTATTGAGATCTAGCACACTGCAGTAAAGGACACAAATAATATCTTGATGATTTTTCAAAGAGAACAGATCATTGTAACCAGATCAAGAAATATAGAACATTAGGGGCGCCTGGGTGGCGCAGTCGGTTGAGCGTCCGACTTCAGCCAGGTCACGATCTCACGGTCTGTGAGTTCGAGCCCCGCGTCAGGCTCTGGGCTGATGGCTCGGAGCCTGGAGCCTGTTTCTGATTCTGTGTCTCCCTCTCTCTCTGCCCCTCCCCCGTTCATGCTCTGTCTCTGTCTGTCCCATAAATAAATAAAAACGTTGAAAAAAAAATTAAAAAAAAAAAAAAGAAATATAGAACATTATCAGCGCTCCTCATGTTCTCCTTCTAGTCACTACCTCCTCCCAAGGAGAACCACTGTCCTGACTTCTAGCACCATTGATTAGTTTGGCTTGTTTTTGAACTTCTATCTATCTATCTATCTATCTATCTATCTATCTATCTATCTATCT